>NW_027191432.1:581205-702429 GCF_041956435.1 Mycothermus thermophilus | reverse complement strand
TATATATATAGATTATGAAGTAAATGGTTTACACTTTGATTGCAAATCTTAAGTAATAGGTTCGATTCCTACATAATCTTGCTTATAGAATTTTCTAACCTTATTATTGTTTTTTTCTATGTATATATATACATGTATAGATATAGATATAGGTGTATATACATAATTATGGAGTACCTTGTTTCCTTCAGGCAAATCGGCAGGCTGGTTCAAGTCTACTTCACGATAAAAGGGATACGCTATAAGTTTAAATGAATTCAAGTATTTCCGATAGTGTAGAAGGAAATCCAGAAAATATGGGAAAAAGTCGTAGAAATTATCATAATGTAACGGGAGTGAAGAAGATAACTGTTTTTATAAACTTTATATTATTTACATGTCAAAAAATGCTTGCAAAATATAAGGTTTATATGTTTTATATTTATATTGTAATCATTACAATTAACGCGATTTCTAATATAATGTTCTTCTTCTCACTAGGGGCATTCGAAGGGGATATATTAAGTAGTTTAAATAATTGTTTTTATAATAATAACAAGGGAATAAGTGAAAGTAATTTAATTTTGAAAATAAATCCAAATAAAATAAACTGGGATTTATCAACAGATTTAAATAATACTGAATCTAAAGTAGATTCAAATAATCCCGGGGCTAGGCCAGAGTCTGAACTAGATACTAGTGGTATTAATAAAAAAAATGAATATAAAATGAAAAATGTAAATCCATTACATGATATTCATCAACGTCTTCTACATGCTGATAAATCTCACTTTCCTGCGCAAAGTGATTTAAAAAAAAATTGCCTGCCTAAAATACCGGAAGAAACACCAGTTTATGGAAAGAAGTTAGTTTTTAATCAACCATCATCTTTATTAAAAAATCGTAATTTACCTGAAATGCATATTGAAATACCAAAAAATACAACAACTATAAGTAAATTGGCTGAACTTCAAAAAGCTCTAGAAGGGGCAGATGAAGCTATAAATTTATATGATACGCAAGCTATAAAATTTAGAAAAATATTGGATAATATTAAAAATGGTACAGAAGAATTTTACCCAAATGAAGCTAAAGCTTTAATGAAAACATATTTAGATCTTGTAGCTGAATTAAGTAATCAGCAAAAAGGTATGGCTAATGAGGCTATAAATCAACTAAAAAAACTAGATCCTAATTTTTCTCGAAATTTGTATCCCATAGATAGCCCTAAAGCCTCTGGTGCTGAAACATTGTTAGAAAAAGTATCAGAAATAAGAAAAAGGTCTTAGATTTAAAATATAATATAGAATATTGAATCTTTCTTTTGCCAGCTAGCGGTTTTTAGCGGAGATATACCTATCGATTTTCTTTGATATTAAACCGACCCTATGAGATGTATATTCATCTCTCTGTGCTCTGTGGGTTTTCATTTTTGCTTTGGGTTTTAATATGAGGGATACTTCGTAGTGCTGCTTAATGAAATTAAGCCAGCAGCCATAGCAAGCTACCACCAGCAGCGCTTAATTTCATTAGCAACAAAAATTGACATTTTATGTATTATATATTTAGAAACTAAAATAATTATTCTAATTATTCTAGTTATAGTGTTAACGATAGTTAACTCACCTAGTGGGAGGGAGGCCTGATATGTTTCAGGCTAACGACGTAAGCATACCTCTATTACGGTATCTAGAAGTATTGTTTGAGTATATCTCTTTAACGTCGGGAATATTTTAATAACATAGTATTGTATCAATTAAGGAATCAAATTTTTAAATTGATAGTCGTTAGTACAATTTGACTAGGTTATTAAAATACACTAGGTTATTAGTACATAAGGACATCAAATCTTTATTCGTTATGAGTTACTCACGAGTAAAAAATTTTTTTTTAGGGACGCTTGCTTCTAATGAAATTAAGCAGCGGGTAAATGCAAAATTCCTGCTGGCATAACAGTTTACGAGCCAATCTCTTTTATCTCCACTATTTACATAGGGTTAAATCGGTAGCCTAGCTTTAGCTCCGCAAGCAGCCAATATTTATTAATGTAAAATACTTAAAGTAATTGCACATTAAGGTAGCCCCCACCTTATTTATTAATGTAAAATACTTAAAGTAATTGCACATTAATATTATATTTTAGTACATTTAATGATTATTGTAAATATTAACAGTTTTTTTGTCGAAAAGGACAAATTAATTCAAAGATTTCCCATAGTGTAGAAGGAAGTCCAGAAAATATAGGAAAAAGTCGTATAAATTCTCATTATGTTAGATATGCACAACCTGTTATATCAAGTTGGGTTGAACGGTGATTTTTATCTACTAACACTAAAGATATTGGTACCTTGTACTTAATATTTGCTTTATTTTCTGGATTATTAGGTACAGCTTTTTCTGTATTAATAAGAATGGAGTTAAGTGGTCCAGGTGTTCAATATATAGCTGATAATCAATTATATAATAGTATCATTACAGCTCATGCCATGCCCCAGCATGGGTGTTAACTATTTTCTTTATGGTTATGCCAGCTTTAAGCGGCGGAGGTTTTGGTAAAAATAAAATTCAAAGTTTTACTACATTAGTGTCTTCAAATGATAAAAATAATTTAAATAATTTACGTGATAAATTAAATAGAAAATTTTCTACTTCTTCTGGTGGTGCGTAGC
The DNA here is from genome assembly GCF_041956435.1 of Mycothermus thermophilus. Taxonomy (NCBI): domain Eukaryota; kingdom Fungi; phylum Ascomycota; class Sordariomycetes; order Sordariales; family Chaetomiaceae; genus Mycothermus; species Mycothermus thermophilus. The sequence goes on along the minus strand of NW_027191432.1, from coordinate 699,781 downwards.
TTCGCTAGCTTCGCTAGCTTCGCTAGCTTCGCTAGCTTCGCTAGCTTCGCTAGCTTCGCTAGCTTCGCTAGCGCGGATAATTTCATTACAGCCAGCAGCATTTTAAGTTGAACGTTGTTGTAGGTTTAACGTTGCTGGAGGTTTTGAAAAACCACTATATATATAAATATAAATATATGAATGTATGGTATGAGTTTTTCATATTTCATATTTCATATTTCATAGAAAAATTTAATAAAAGTGTTTAGTTGGAAAGTTATTTGATGTTATTGTTTTATAAATATGTAAATATAAGTTTTTAATAGAAAAATTAAACAAGTAATAAATAGTTTATTATTAATTAATTAACTTTAAGTTGTTGACTTTCAAGCTGAAATTTTCTTTTACTTAGTTATTATTTACAGTATATAGCTTATACTAAACCAAAAAATTTATGAAAGTAATATATATATATATATATATATATATATATATATATATATAAAAGTAATAATCTGGCCAACAAACCTGCTTCTTAACGAAATAATACATCTCTGTCTCTCACGCGTCGATAAGCAACCCTGCCAGACGGCCAAGCATCCACCAAGTCCCACGTAGGGTACAGGGTAATATATTCCGCATCTCAAGCCTCTGACGCTGTACAAATGGGGCAATGCTGTTGCCATGCTTTGTGAGCCGCCTTGAGGACTAAGGTGCCTTACACGAGAACATTCAGAACTCGTCCATCGAACAACCATGAAATCCTAGAGACCGCTTGGGGCCCCAAAAAAGCCGCGGCATCTCCACTAACCGAACATCTTCAATAAGGCTTGAAGAGGACACCGTGGAATGTCTCATCCATTGAGCTTGCGGAGCTTCTTGGAACAGCCGTCTCACTTCTTGCGTGATGAATTGAGCTGTTTCTGGTAATTGAATTCAAGAGAGAGTTCGCGAGGCTTTGGGAATAGCGGCTGGAGTTTCTCAAGACCACTCCACGTCGGTTGATGGCGCCCGCTGAGAGCAAGGTCAACGTCGCAATCTCTTTACACTTCGCCGGGTAGGAACAAAGGAACGGCTGGTATTGATGCAACATAATTATCGATCCTTTGAACAAAGAAGGCATAATCACCGATTTCCTTTCCCATATTGAGGTGTCACCGGATGAATGTTAGCTTCAACGGGGTAACGTCTTCATTCCTCAAATGCTTGAACGCACCAGTCCGGTCGCTGTGCCGTATGAGGAATTCCGTTTGCTAGTGTCCGACATCATATCGCTACAACAATGAGAATGTGTTGGATGTATTCAACTACCCTCGAGACAAAACCTTCAGCTACAACTTGGTCGTAATTAGAGTCCTATCTGCGGAGACTAATACAATGACGGAACGGCAGAACCTGTAGTATCATCCCACGACATTCGTCGCCAAACATAATTCCAGCTCATTCGTCAGTGAGGATATTCGACAGCATGAGCCATGAGCGCTTTTCTGCTCTCGGTGGGGGTGTAGTGCAACCGAGTGCCTATGAGCTGCACATCTCCGGGGTTCTTGAATCCTGCGTCTTCAAGAACTTCCCGGACAAGCTCCTTTAAGTGGTCGCACACGCTCTGGGGCAGCAGCTCATTCCGTAGTGCGACATACCGAAGCACCAAGCATTGGAGACCGGGGACGAGAGGAAGAAGAAACTTGAGACCGGTGATCGCAAGCTGCATATCGGCTGGAGGAATCTTACGACTGAGCTCGACGGGGTTGGAAGCTGCCGGGCCAAAATCGTACTCTATGTTACAAGAGGGATGACGTATTTTGGTCAGCAAATTGTTGTCTGTCAAGATGGAGCAAAACTGAGCTTGAAAGGCGCATTTACCAATCCGTCGGACATAGGCTGTGTTGGAGCCTAACTTCTCGAAGCTAGTATAATAATTAGCACAACATTGTACGCTAAGGCTAGAAACCACATCTCCATCTCGGATATCCAGTATAACGTACAAGTCAATCGCCTCTCTCCAATAGTCACGTGCGTCATAGCGTATCCCGCTCAATGGAAACGGACGGTCATGGCGAAAGATGAAGCTATTTATCGAATAGAACCTGGGTGCCGCCTCGGCAGCAACTTGCTTGTTCACGTAAAGCAAACTTGAGTTCATCTGCCTTATGTAATCGCGAGGATGATGTTCACTGATACAACTACTAGATTGTTAGACGGTGACGGCACTTAGGTACCGCGTACCGATGGAAGTTGGAGACATACATCTCGGGCTTGGTGATCAAAATACCAGCTGGCAAGAAAAGGACTAGGTCATATATCATAGTCCGGATCTCAACAGGGAGCTGAAGGAAATACGCGAACTTTCGTAGAGGTCGCGATCTGCGTCTTGTGACTGTGGGTTGCTGAGTTGCTTCTGGCTTGGTCGATCTGGTCGCCTTGCGCGTGGCGGTGCGCTTGATCGGCTTTGCGCGCTTGCGTGACGTGGTGGCCTTCCGGGTCTTCGGCGTTTTTGCCGAAGATTGCCTTTTCTTGGCCGCTGTTCTCGCCATCTTCGCGAAATGCTTGAGGGCTATGAAGAAGGCGTACGGGGACGCACGAAATGAAGAACAGCTCGCAGGCCTTAAGTGGTTGAAGACGATTCAAAGACCGGGGGTGCCAGGTGTGATTGCGAGCCGCATGAGTTAGCGCCAACAGGCGGGCGACAATGCAGGGTGCTGCTGCGGGTTGAAAGCGATGCTACAGTAAGAATGCTTAGCCCAACACACAGTGAGGTAAGGTAGGGATGTTTGGCTCACCGAAGACTTCTGCACACAGGGAGAATCACTCCCCAAATCTCGAACCACCCAGCTCTCATCCCTGTCATGCGTCTGTCCACCAGCGAAGAGCGGATGGACGGTAATGTAGTTGACTTCGTATCCTTCGGGTTATCTGCGTTGCTCCTAATCGGTCCTGCTGTACACAGTAAATAGGGGCTGCTGTGAAACAATGTGCCGTTCTCTTGGGCATGGGATGTGTTTGACCGTGGAGTTGCACCTGACATTCACTCCATCCCGGTACCTCTCAGCCATCCTCCGTATGGTCCTGTCGCTTCGAGGCGCTGGCTACAGTACTGTCAACCTGCGATAAGCGCATGGCCTCGGTTTCAGGACCTTGAGTTTTGCTTAATGCGAGAGGATCTACATCTTCCAAATTAAGCAATCAGACTCCTGTTTGCGACAACATTAGTCACGTGACATATGGCCAGACAGCTGGCAAGGCTTGGTGGTCAGCTGATAGCCATGGGTGATCCTTGGAGCTCTACGGAGTACTCAAAATGTGATGCGAAATGGCAGTTTGAAGGGAAGAAGAACAGGGTTAGGGTATGCATGGGTAGGTGGATCTGACCCACCAAACCTTAGATAAGGTTGTTGATAAGAGCGGGGCACCCGCAAGGTCTGGAGCTGCAGAGGATCCTTCCTCTCTTTCCTTCTGCATCCTTATCCTCTTCAATTCAGTGTAACAGCCTACCATTTGGTAGTTATTCCCTTCCTCAGTGAACCATTCCTCCCTCAACTCCATAGTGAGCCATCCCGATACGTATCTGTATCAAAATGGTACTCTCGATCTAAGCATTTGTATGTATTACTAAGCAAGGAGGTTATGCACCTATCAAATACGCTTATACCCTCGGTCCTCCCATAGAGAAAATGTCGGGAGTCAGCGTTTTGATGCCTATGATGTATGGTATGCTTATAGATGACATGCTCATAAACAAGGTTGACAATACGTGGCACCTGAGGAGGGGAAACTTTGCTGGCTCTTCTTCTCATTCATCCTGGGAGCTGCCCTTAAGCCAAACTCCCCTGGAACTGCTCGCAGTTGGAGGACACATGGTGGACGTGCCCGACTAACCTCTATCTTCAACATACATATGCACACGCCATCGCCTCTTCTCCCATTCCGTCACATAGTGCGTTTCAGATGATCACGGGGTTTCTCCAAAGGGAATCGCGACGCCCGATCTGGTGGGAGGTGCCACCAGAAACAGCCATCGTCTTCGAAAAGGCGAGGAGCTCGGCTCAACTCCCAGCGAAAACCACGATGGCGTCGCGCTAGTTCTGTGAGGGCTTAGCCTGGCTGACAAGACAAGACAAGTGAATGTTGTGTGGGCTTAGCTGCTGTTGATGCATCTCGCCAGGCAAGGTTAGCGATGAACGACTCCCACTACCTAGTTGGTGTAGTTGACTAATCTAGAACGACAGTTTTGTTTCCTTTCGCATGTCAAGGAAACGAGGGGGTGTAGGTGGCGCTGACGAGAAGACGGCATTTTCCACTCGCGTTCACTTGTTCGGACCTGTGACGTTCTTTGCATGCTTCGCTTTGATCAGCGTCCTGCAATGCATGAAGCTCCCCTGCTGCTGCTGCTTCTCGGTGGGATGCAGGCTACTGTAGCCAACATCTGCGCCAGGCTTGACTAGTAGCTCTTCGGATACTTGACCGTTGGCTGTGACTGGCTCCTTGTAGGAACCTGCTCTCTGCGCCGAGTCAGTCGGCTTAGCGCCTTCATCTGTGTGGGCGAGGGAAAAACCGGGGTGGCTTTCCGGTATCTCCTGTGCCTGATGAGTGTCACCCAAAGCTGATGCCGGTAGTAATTGTACGTGGTGGTGGACACTAAGTGTCTCAAGGTGGACTGAACGGGTACTTTCCCCGAATGTTCTCGGGCCCTCCACCGCAGCCGGCGTGATGTAAAGAAGTGCTGGATGTTAGGCCAACCATTACATCAGTCAGTGAAGCCTCAGGGAGAAAGGGTTGCCATCAACGGCCAACGTAGCAGCTAACTGGACCGTAATGTAGGAACTTGGCTGTACGTACATACATACTCGCAGCCTCCCATCTGTTCTAACGACTTGTTCTCTCCGCTTCTCGAAGTCAGCAAGTTTACTCAGACATGCACATGCGTTAGGCTGCGCAGTAGCATTCGGTGGCGTTGTGGAGAATGAGGAGGGGGAACAAGGACACTCGCAGCAAGTACCCAGCCACCTCCATCTCGAACTCACAGACGACACCATGTTCATGCCGAGTTAGCGCTGCGCTTGCATGTCTCAGGTTGTTCGATAGTCTGTCCAAAGAGCTTCTAGAAATGAAGCACCCCTCCGAAGCTATGCAGCAGCAGCAGGAGAAAAGGCGCAGGCGGTGGCCTTATGAGAAGCCTAAGTCGCGCAAGCGTTGGGGGTGCGTGTATCGTACCCGAAAGCTCAGGCGACGACGTGCCTTTCAACCCGCTTGGGAATAGTGAAGTCTCTAGTGGGGAACTTCAGCTCGCAGCTAATTTGCAGATGCCCGATCTTGAGTCTGTCGTGTGTGATGGCAGTGTGATGTCTCCGGATGGCCGTGCCGGGTTTCCGGCGAGACTTCGTAACCAATTGAAGTTGTCTTGTGGACAGTAGCGCTGAGAAAGGCACGTTCGGCGTTATGCTCCATCTCGCTGAGCTCCTATGACGGGCGTTGTATGTGTTGGTGTCGAGGCTTCAATCGGAGAGGCAATCAGGGGGATATTGAGGCTTGTTAAGAGTGTTGCCATGTCCTGGAGTTGGAAGGACAACCTTCCTAAAAGCGGAGACTGGATAGATCGTCTTGAAATGTGACGGCTCAGCATTGATGGACGAGTATAATTTCTGTGAAGTGCTCAGTCAACGTTCTCAGTGAGGGAGATATCATGACAGAAGTCCATGACATTATCCATGGAGTTTGAGACATAAACACATCAATACCCCTTCAAGACCTCTCCACAACTCCCCCGCCATTTCTCAAGTTACGTACACTCACATTCATAACCCGCCACAATCCCTTTCGCAACCTAAAATCCGGATCCTTCACCAGCCCCCCACAGCAACCGCTCGATGATGGAATAAGCTCACCTTCCAACTGCACCTCATCTGTATATAGCCGTCAAGTTGCAATCGCTAGGGACATAAGAGATATCTCAAGGATATGTGTCCCGTAGTGTACTGCCGCAGCCGGTTTCCGACGGTCGGACAGACCCATCTGCGGCCTTTCTGCCGTTTCACTCATGGGGCTCGGCCCGGTGGTTGCAGCCGGCCGGTATAATTATCTGCGTTGGGACAATATCACCGAGATTTTATCCTCGGTTCTGGTTTCTCTTGTCGCTCCTAGAGTCTCTGAGGAGATGGATACGACGCCGTAGATGAATGGAACGGGCCAAGGAGGGATCTGCCTGGGGCGGAAGTTGGGCAATTGGATGTAGTGAAAGTTGACACTTTACCGTCCAGGAGAAACACGAACTGTGAGAATGAGGGTCAAGGTCAGCGATCGCTTAAAACTGTTCTTGTGAAGGAGCAATTAACCCTAAACAATATGCAATATACATATACCCTAAATCGCCGTGATATGGTTTTCGTTGCAGTTGTTGACGTCGATACACACAATCCCTGAGCCTCAGGGTTCAACTCCAGACAACCGATGTCAAGTTGAATGATCCACAACAGGGTTACAATCACGTCGGAGCTAGCAACACTGACGAGTTACTCGAGTACGTACCTATAATAGCCATGTTAAGAGTTTCATGGCTAAGTCGGAAAGGCGTGTGACATCCGCGAGGGGTCAATACGACCTCACAACTGCGAGGGCATCCTCGGTTGCTGATAGCCGCCGATGCAAGAAATGAATGCATTGTCGCTTCATGTGACCGAGAGAAGATGCGCCCCTCATGTTATGAAGCAACAATATCACAGTGCCGTTGATGCTTTAGCCTGCAGGAGGCGAGGAGGCAAGACCGACAACTGCCATGATGCAAGATACCCTCAAGTGAATTGAATAGGTAGGTACTCCGTGTAGGATTGGTTTCTTTGGCATGGTGACATCGCTGGTCAACAGACGCCTTCTCTCTGATGAACCTCTTACCCAGGTCTCTGTGAATCCAGGAGTTGACTTCGCTGTCACGAGCTGAACTCCTTCATTCTCTAACCTTACCTTGATCAACCACATTGTTGGTAATTCCCAGGGGACTGGGTCGTTATGGAAAGAATGGTGACCTATATCTCCCCTCTTAATCGGCCATTGTCCTCTTCCCAGGGTTCTAACCCTGTTCCAGCTCCGGGTAAGGCTCCCGGGTGATCCACAATCCTTCACTACTACTATAGCCCAGCATGTGATAATATGATCCCCAAGGGCGCCCAAGGGGGTGAGTAGATTCGGGAGATCGTTTGACGCACGCCTTCGAGATTTCTGAATGCGACAATACTAATACACTAATACTTTGCCAGCTTCCTGATGAATGCAGAAGACTATTAGTACCTACTTCAAAGCGTACCCCTCATCACGCCGTGGGGGCGAACGACGTAATAGCCGACCGGAGACGATACTACGTTTTTTTGCGTTGACCGTCACTGTCGTAGTTGAGCGGGGACCGACAGGTCGACATCGCCGGATGAAATTTCTGGATGAAACGCATGGGGGTGTGATGACTGTCGAGGGGCAACGTCGAGACACCTGCGTGCTGAAGGACACTGTTTGTCAGAAGCAGTTGTTCATCAATCTGATGCAATCCCGCGTAAGAGTGCCGAGGGGAACCGTTAGCCGGAGCTGGAAGGGGGTGGAAGTTGGAGTGCGACCTCAGGGTTCAAAATTGTTGTGGGAGCACCACACAGTACGCGGTATGTTCAACGAGTGAAAACCCTATCGACGGAATATTTTGTTGTGCCGAACCATTCTCGGCTCGACATAGAAGACCTCGAGGGATCGGAAGTGATGTCTGTTAGTCTGTTGCCGACCACTTCCGGGTAGCACAGCGAGATGATGCTTCACGGGGACCAGAGTGACCAGATGTTAGTGAAGAGGGATTTGCTCTCAGGAACCACTTGGTTGAGAGAGGTCCTCACACGCTTCCGGCCTGATGTCCGCTCTGTCTTGTGAAAGTTAGAATGAAGCCGCTCCTCCCCGTCGGCGCTGCCGACGACACGGACTGGAGTAGTGCTATAAGATCAAAGAGGAGAGATGTTCCGAATAGTATACATGACGCAGCTAAATGAGGAAAATGTATAGTTTTCAGGCCATCGTCCAACGACAACCCCCAAACAACGCCTCAAATGAACATACCTGACTGAGGAGCCTCAACCTTACTCAAGCCGTCTTCCCATGTCACAGCTGTTCATAAAACTCCAGCAACTTCTTGGCACCCACCTCCCAAGTGATGTCGTTCTGCAGATGATGACCGGCTTTCGGGACCATGCAGAAGCGGACGCCTAGTCCCTCAGTGTCTCGGCCGCCTTCTCCATCAACTGGGACAATCTCGGCGCCGACATCCTTCAGGGGTTTCTTCCCGTCAGCCCACGCAACACGATAGCTACTGGCGAGGTCTTCCATGATGGGCAGTCTCATGAGCATGTCTTGCTCCCCGGCTAGGACCAAAATTTTGGCCCGAACTGCGGCGAGTCGCGCGTCCTCTCCATCTGAAATCTGGGAAATCACATTACGAAACTTCACAAACGGTCTGGACATGCCGAGAATCCAAAGGAAGCTTTCGTACGGGGTGAGCCGGTTGTGGAAGGCCTCCACGAAGGAAGGACTCTGCTCCCGACTAAAGAATGCGCGCCATGTGAGGGTAGGATGGGAGAGAGGCGAGTTGGAATGGCCGAACTGGAAGAACATCCTGGGGAGGAACCACGGGTCTATGTTTATCCAGCTAGTATAGACGCGGAACCTGACAAACAACGTTAGAGATGCCGTCAACGATGTGGAGACAACCAAGCAGTACTCCAGTAGAGGGAGAGCTCTTACGATCCAAACCCTGGAATGGGAGCTACCAGCGCCAGGCCCCTGACGCAGACTTTCTTGTCGGACAGAATGAGCTGCGACAGGCCTCCTCCGCTCGAGTGGCCGACCAGAACAACCTCTCGGTCTCCCTCGCGGGCCTGGACATAGCGCAGCCCGGCAACAACGTCATCGCCGAGCATGCGCTGAGTAGTCATGTACACCATGCGGAAGTAGGAGGGATAGTAACTGCCGCCGTGGCTACGCATGGAGATGGCATAGCAGGGGATGCCGCGGCTGGCGAAGAAGGTCATGTACTCGAGCCAGACCCAGGCGCCGCCCATGCCGCCGTGGACGAAAAAAAGAGGATGGGGAGCTTTGGTGCGTGGAGTGCCATGGGGTTTGGCGTAGAGTAACTCGAGCTTGCCGCCAGGGGTATCGACATAGAGGCGCTCGACGCCGTTGGGGAGAGGGTAGAGAGGAGGGGAGCTCGGAGGGCGCCAGCGGAGCCCGCGAAACGTGAAGGTTTCGAACATGGCGATTTTCCAGATGGATGACGGGTCTCAAGCCGTCATATAAACGGGGTATGCTGTGAAGTGGACTGATTTCTAGGCAAGCACTGAGGATATAATAAGGGGTTGTCGACAAAGTCAACAAACCCGTGTTGACTCGGTAACTCACACTGACGGACACACTAAGATGCCAGCATGAATTCATCGAGACTTGGTTTGTCTCAACAACCAGCCACTACCTGACTCATATTTATTTTCTCTCTGCATGTCGTATTTGCCTCTTGGCCGACATCTTGCATACTATATCGCCTCCTCATCGAGTATCGATCGCGATGCTGTTCCGAGTTGTACCGTGTTGTAGCGGAAGATTTAGGATGAAATTGCTCTCCAGAGCAACAGGTCCCACTGCGCCGCAAACGGCAGGCAACACAAGACTTGCACGTGGCGCGGGAACAACGCAGATGAAGTCATGCACCAAAAGCGGCAGGGCTGAGAAGAAATAATAGCAAATCCGGACTTGGACGGTTATCATGGCAGGCGGCTGGCATGTACAAAGGATTGAGTCATTGTTGGCCAAACCTCCTGGCATTGAACAAAACCAGGCCGGCACTCGCATCTCCAAGTCGCTGCATCTCAAAGTGGGAGTGGGCCGCATCTCACAACCACCCGCTCATTTGTTCTGTTTTCCGTCCAGCAACCCTCAGACACCCAGCCTCAATCACCGCTTACACCGTCAACAACCACCGTCGAAGCAAGCATTCATCATCCAAGGCCAACATGGATTGGCCCGGCACTTTGGAAACCACAGACAACAACGGCCTTCGAATTGCCGTGGAAGGCTGTGTGAGCAACAATTGACCCTTCTTTGTCTTTTCCACCTCTACCAATACGGAATCAGATCTGCTAACTACTCTGTCAGGGACATGGTACTCTCCATGCCATCTACGCCTCCATCCAGAAGGCTTGCGCCGAGCGGAAATGGGACGGCGTCGATTTGGTCATCATCGGCGGCGACTTCCAGGCTGTCCGTAATGCCGCTGATCTCAATGTCATGTCGGTGCCCGCCAAGTACCGCCAACTGGGCGACTTCCATGAGTACTACAGCGGCGCACGCACGGCTCCCTATCTGACCATCTTTGTCGCCGGCAACCATGAGGCGTCGTCCCATCTCTGGGAACTCTACTACGGCGGCTGGGTCGCACCCAACATCTATTACATGGGTGCCGCCAACGTGCTACGCCTGGGGCCGTGGCGCATCGCCGGTCTGAGCGGCATCTGGAAGGGCTTCGACTACCGGAAGCAGCATCACGAGCGCCTGCCCTTCAACGCCGACGACATCAAGAGCTTCTACCATGTGCGAGAGATTGACGTGCGGAAGCTCCTGCAGTTGCGCACCCAGGTCGACATCGGCATCAGCCATGACTGGCCCCGCGGCATTGAGAAGCATGGCAATTACAAGAAGCTGTTCAAGATGAAGCCCGACTTCCAGGCCGAGTCTCGAGATGGAACCCTCGGGAATCCCGCCGCCGAATACGTTCTCGATCGCTTACGGCCTCGTTTCTGGTTCTCGGCCCATCTCCACTGCAAGTTTGCTGCCATCAAGGAGTTTGAGCCCCCGGGAGCTGGTCCTGCCACGGCCAAAGCCGCTCAGGCAGAAGCTCCTGGAACCGAGGCACAGCCAGCACAAGCTGCCAATCCAGACGAAATCGACTTGGATCTTGATGAAGACGACGGCGGGAACGAGCCAGCTACTGCCAAAGCCGCGCAGGATGAGGCTCCCGCGGCCGAAGCGCAACCGGGACCAGCTGCCAACCCAGACGAGATCGACCTGGACCTGGATGAGGATGACAGCCGCAACAACGACATAAGTCCAGCAGCTGCCGAGGCAGCAGCGGCAGGATGTGCTCCACCTGGTGGTGGGGGTGAAGCCACCACAGAAGACCTGCGTGCCCAGCTCCCCGCCGCCTTCGCCAAACCCGCTCAGGTGGCGAGGCCTGGAGCAGCACCGACCGGCCGCCGCCCGACGCCCGGCCAACCCGTCCCGCCGGGAATCACAAACACCATAACCCGCTTCCTCGCCCTCGACAAGTGCCTCCCGGGCCGCAAGTTCCTCCAACTCCTCGAAATCCCACCCCCTCCCCCCTCCTCGGAGCAGGGCGGCAGCGAACCCGCTCCTCCTCCACCCCAGCGGCCCTACCGCCTGCAATACGACCCCGAATGGCTCGCCATCGTCCGGGTCTTCCACCCTCTCCTACGCATCGGCGACCGCACGGCCGTCACCCCGCCCGACGAAGGCGAGGCGCGCTACGCGCCGCGCATCGACGCCGAGCGCGCCTGGGTCGAGGAGAACGTGGTGGCCAAGAACAAACTCGAAATATCGCGCGATTTTACCGTCACTGCGCCGCCCCACCGGCCAGGAATCGATCCGGAGCGCACCGACGAGCAACCCGTCGAGTGGACGAATCCGCAGACGGCGCGATTTTGCGAGATGCTCGGCATCGAGAACCTGTGGCATGCGAGCGAGGAGGAGAGGAAGGTTCGGCGCGAGCTGGGGCCGCTGCCCGTCGAGTTTGGAGGCCATCGTGGGGGGAGGGGAGGGTTCGGGAGGGGTGGTGGTCGCGGACGGGGAGGAAGGGGTCGGGGAGGTGGACGAGGACGGGGGAGGTATTGAATTTTTGGTTTAAATTATCACAAACAGGATGCCGAAGTTTCCTCTGGTTTCCTAAACAGGGTTGCCATTGGCAATAGCTATTTAGTCGTGATGAAAGACTAGTCTCTGGCCAGGGTTTGGGAGGTCGGGAGGCGTTCGGGCGAGAACTTCATCAAAATGCGTCAAAGGTCCAGATCCCATGCTCTTGTATTTTGTCTTCCCTCGCCGTGTTCCAAACCCCCCGAGCAACGTTTTGGATATCTCAACACAAAATTCCGCCTCGACTCAGCGGACCAAGATATAATAAGACTGAGTGTGGATGTAATAATCATGTACACATTAATAGCCACCTCCTTCTCACACTCGAGACCTCCATGCCTGCCCATTATGTCATCATGGCATCCCAGTCAAAGTTCCCGCTCCCCCAGAGCTCGTTGAGGTTATACCCGAGCGCTTCGAGACTGAAATCCCCGCTCAACGGCAACTAAGTCATCAACCCGTTAGCAATAAATCGCCTCACACGAAACAGAGCTTCTCAAAGAAAATCTCACCTGAGGAATTGCCGACTGATCACCAGAGTTGGGCAACCACCACGGCGTGCCGGGAACTTCAACCTGCTGCCCGGGACCTTGCTGCGACGATGGCGGGAACGGCGTGGCCGACTGTTGCACGGACACAAGCATGTCAATAACCACACACAGAACTTCAAAATATCACTCAGGCCGCGTGATAAACTCACCTTGCTCCGAACAAACGCCTCGAACGACGACGGCGGCGGGCCCTGACCCGCAGTGTGTCCGCCACCGGCACCACCACCACCAGAGCTAGAAGGAGGAGGAGGAGGAAGAGGCCCTGCCGCGCGTCCCTGTTCTCCGCCACCGCAACACCCATTTGCCGCGCCCGCGGCCAACGCCGCCGAGACGGCCGCCAGCTGCTGACTCCCCGCCGGCGGATCCTGACCCGCCAACAGCTTCCAATGTAGCGTGACGAACCGTTCCGCGCTTGCCGCCTTGGCGGCGTCGGGGGTCTTGATCCCTAAATGCGCCTCCAGCAATCCAAACGCGGCGCAGAGGATGCTATACCCCCAGGGTTCGTTGTTACCGCAGCGCAGGATGCGGTCCTCCTTCATGGCCAGGCACTTCTCAAGCAGCTGCAGGGTGTGCTGAGAGTTGATCATGATCATGTTGGTGCTCCCACGTGGCTGGAGCATGGTGACGCTGGCGAGGTTGATAGCCAACGTCAGGCTGTCCTCGCGCAAGAAGTTGAGCGTGCGGATCCCCTGCTGAGCGAGCCGGTCATGCAGGAGGACCATATCGCGCGCCGCGTTGTAGTAGATAATTTCCGAGTACTGGTACTTGGAATTGGCCTTACGGAGGCGCAGGAAGGGCTGGTGGAGAGGGATGATATACTGCCGAAGTTGTATGTGGAGAAGCGTATATGCCAGGAGGGGTTTCTTGGACACAGTGTCTGACCCTTCCCCGTTGAAATTGCCGCTCACGTCCCAAGATGGTAACGAGTCAATCTCTTGACTGATCTCGTTGGTGTACCGAATGACTCGGTCGTAGTCGAGCTCCTCGGGCGGACCGGTGAGCAAGCGACTCAGCTCTAGTCGAAGAGGAAGACTGCGACGGCTGATGTGCTGGTACGATGAAAGCGTATACTCATTCGCTGGACGTGAGGGAGGGAGCTCTTTCGTATCCTCGTCGAAGTCTTCATCATCGATGTTACGCGGGGGGTCCGCGTCGTAATGCAAAGAGCAAAGGATAGAAGGCAAGCCATGGTCGAAGGAGGCTTGCAAGTCGTAGGCCTGGATGGTAGCCCAGAGGCGCCTGCGCATCTCCTGGTTGAACACGGAGATCTTGTCTGACATGATGCTCGGTTCGCGGTGCAGGCCTACCGAGATGGCGTCCTGGGTCATGGCACCCGCGTTCTTCCAGAAACGTTTCTTCTTCATGATGTTGACGCGTTTTGCCAAGTAGACAAGACAGGCGATCTGGTAGTGGATCAGGCGGCGGTGCTTTTGGCTCTGGCGCTCTTGCCAGGCGTCAACCGCCTCGACCCAGCGGATGGCGGCAGCATGGGACCGCGACTGTGACACGATCTTGTCAAACTTGTGAGGCAGCTGGGCGGCGAGGCAGCTCGAAACACCCATGATGGCAAGCACAAGTGCCGTGAAGGCAGCACTCCGTGTCTCGCCTGGAAGCCAAAACTTGGCATAGTCACGGCGGAAACTGGGGATATGCAGGATGCGGTGGACTTGCTCGAACTGGTCCAGATAGACATTGACGAGGTGATCTGTTTCTTCCTTGGAAGGGAGAAGCGCCTCGAGGTCGGGATCGGACTCACGGAACTTGCGCTCCCGCTCCTCGGCGCCTTTGAGACGGTCTTTGGTACGGTGGATGTGAAGGGGTCGGAGCCATTCTTCCGACGTCTCTTTCATAAAAGGGCAAAGCCCAGTAAGCTGGATAACCAAAGTCAGCTGGTTGGAGAGACAAGGGAGTTCAAAGGAAACATCATACCTCCTGAAAGGCCAAGAAAGCACTATGAGGACCAAAGTAGCGAGTCTTGAACTCTTTGCCGCGGAAGAAGCGCAGCTCCTCGCGCTCGGCACAAGTGTCCTGGGTCTGGAGGAAAGGGGGAGGCACCAACTCCCGGCCGGACTCGGTGTCTGGTTTGTCGCGGTCCGGTGGCGGGGGAGGTGAGCGCTCACGAACCGTGCTGCCATCAAGTGAGGCCTGCTGCTGCTTGAGCAGGAGGTTCTTGAGCTGTGCTACCTCGAGCTCGAGGCGGCGGATACGGTCAGACTCGCGAGCATCGCGGCGGAAGAAGGGCGACTCCCCGCCGGTGCTGGGCAGCGAGAGGTGCGCTTCGAGGCCAGCCAGGGCGGTGGGAGGCAGGCCCAGTTTGTTCGGCGGAGCCAGGCCCGGGCGGGTCTCATACTCGCAACGTTCGGGGGTGCCCGACTGCAAACAGCGCGAGCAGGGGAACTCCCGGTCACAAGACAGCTTCCGACGGCGACACTCGAGGCACGAAAGCCTCACACGCTGACGCTTGCGCGGAGGAGGACGGCCCTCGCCATCATGGTGCGACTCGGGGGCGCCGGGGCTGTCGCTACGGCTGCGGCTACGCTCGCTCGGCTCCGACATGACGTTCGGCCGGAGCTATCGGCGGACCGGCAAGCAATAAGTAGGGTACGGATAGGGCGTCCAGTCTCGGGGAGGCGACAAAGGAGGGGCGCCGAGAGATATTATCAATCAATCTGATAGGCAAGTAGATGCACCCCGCAGCCACAACGGCGCCATTGAATGATTTAAGACGAAAGACTCTCCGAGGTTTGAGTCTCCAAACCCGTCTGGCTAAGTTAACAACCAAGTTAGCACTGGACAGGACTGTAATTCCAACATGACGAAGAGTCACAGGTACCTTCAGTGCCATAAATTTCAGGAATAACCAAGGTACCCTTGTGCTGACTGCATTGAGTGTTGACCTGGTGATGGTTTTGTCAGCGAAGACGCTGAGCTCGGAGGTCCGAGGGATCGCCGAGGGTTGGGTGTTGGCGCCGCGAGGGTTCAGCCTTGCGCGCTCATGTATCTCCGGTACCGCCGAGAAGGGGTCAAATGAATCACTGATGACTTCGCCTCAGCCCTGATCAAAGAGGATGAAGGCCGCACACTTCCAGTTGTCCTCAGAAACGAATGACTCCAACATTTGGGAGTCAGGCTCAGGGTTTCGGGGCGCAGCTGACATCTCGGAGATTTTGCCGGGCGGTGAGATTTGACTGCAGCGCAACAGGGGATCGACAGGCCGACACCTTCCTCAATTGACAGACGTCACAGCAACCATGCATGTTGATCCTTCTTTCTCTCTTCGTGTTTGGCCTTCAGTCCATTTTACCAAGTGAACAGAGAGAGAAGTCCAAGGACAGACGGAATCACCCCTTGATGGACTTGGACTTGTTGCTGAGTGCTTGAATTGTTGGTCCTTTTGCGAAGCACTAATACATCTGAAGTTCCAAGCCGATATTTCGTCTCATCTCAACTAAGTTCATCTTACATAACCAAAATCCCAAGACCCAAAGACTAATCTTGGCCTTTGTGCTGATCAAAGGTGCCCTGATGGAAAACCCTGTCCTCCGTAAGGATGTCTGCCAGTTCCTGCTTCACTGTTTCTAGGAAACAAAACTCCATGGAAGAACTTCAGGTCTTAGGTTGTCAAAGAATAGGAAAATACATGATCCACATCCAAGAGGTCAGTTGCTGTGTTAGAATCCAACAATCCGGGTGAATCAGTGGGGCAGGCCAAGAGGTGCATGACATTCCGTGTTCCTGTCAGACCTTGGCGTCTGTCTGGCCTTTGTGTGCCACCTTGCGACCGTTATTCAACCCGGCTTTTGGTTTGTAGGGCCTTTGATCCGAGACAAACAACACAATGCCGTTCTGAACGTGTCCTCGCCTCGACAGCTCGAAGTTGGCCCTTATTTACTTCCCAACCTCGACGTCGGCGCGAGGCCGCAATGACCATAGGACACCATGTTGTGGTCTGCAGTCGCTAGCCTTCTGGCATGGGCAAGCCTGGGAGTCGGAGCCCCGGCATCCGTTGCCTTGCCGCCACAGGGCATCACCAAGGGCAAGGCCTTTGACCGCTTCATCACCATCTGGCTTGAAAATCAGGTACGTACTGTACATACATCTCTTTCGGACCATTCAATTGAGGCCGATCGTGCACTGCTAACCGTGGTCCGTCTCCCAGGATTATGCCAACGTCACCAAAGACAAGCACATTGGTGATCTGAAGCGCCATGGCATCTTCCTCACGAGGTACTATGCCCATACGCATCCGAGCCAGCCCAATTACCTGGCCGCCATTGCCGGCGATTACTTTGGCCTTGACCATGACGACCCAGTGCGCATACCGGACAACGTCGCCACCATTGTCGATCTGCTTGAGGCCAAGAACATCTCATGGGCTGGCTACTTTGAGGGTATTCCCAGTCCTGGCTACATGGGCAACTGGAGCGTCAGCTCCAAGGACGAGGGATGGGATTATGTGAGGAAGCACAAGTATGTTTGCCTCTCCCACAACAGACGCTTTCCACCGAACATGCACTGATCGGGTCCCGATGGCAGCCCATTCGTCTCGTTTGACAGTATCACCAACGAGGGCGAACGTCTGTTACAGATTGACTCGTTCGCCGCCTTCCAACGCGACTTCGCCGCGCGCCGGGTGCCTCAGTACGTCTTCATGTCTCCCGACATGAATAATGACGGACACAACACATCCCTCGAACATGCGAGCGAGTGGTCGCACAAGTTCCTCGAGCCGCTGATCGCGGACCATGCGTTTGACGAACCCACCCTCATCGCGCTCACGTTTGACGAGTCCGAGACGTATGAGGAGCCGAACCATATCGCGACGCTGCTCCTCGGCAGCGCCATCCCTCCCTCCTTGCGCGGCACCACCGACGACACATTCTACACCCACTACAGCATCCTGGCGACTCTGCAAGCCAACTGGGGCCTGCACAACCTGGGCCGCTACGATGTCGGCGCGAATGTGTTCAAGTGGGTCGCCGAGAAGGTGGGATACACGGGCAACAAGGACCCCGAGAACGTGAAGAGCGTCAACAACTCGGCTTCGTACCCCGGCGCGTTGTCTGAGGATCCGTCGAAGCGGATCCCTATTCCGCCGCCGAATACACGGTTGACTGGTGCCGGTGGAATGCCCATCTTACCAGCCATTGTGGCCGCCTTGACCGGGACACCGGCACACCTGACGTGGCAGACTCCATATGATGGGAGCGGGAGGCTAGTGGATGGGGATAAGAATCTGCCGGTGTACAGCTCGCCGTTGCAACAATAGGCCTGGGGTTGCGAGGCGTTTTTGGCGTTTGGTCGTGTCCTCTCTTTGGATCTGACAAAGCGGATGAGCAAGTGTCTCGGGTTGGGGTGATGCTAGTATCTCAACAGCGAATCTAGAATCCCACAGATGTTTTCTGCAAGTTGCTGATTTGATTACCTACATGTTCCTCTTACATAACCACCTCAGCCCTTCGGGTTCTCGCAATTCGGCGTTCCACGGAGACTTCATTTGGAATCTGTGTCTCTTGCGCAATTCGGGACCCGCTGCAGCTGCAATGAGCTGACTACGGTTCCACTGACCAGTTGCATTGTTCGAATAGTCTCCGAGTCTTGGGTTCTGGATTTGTCAACCCCTCCATCGTTTTCTTTGCCTGTAATTGTGTCATTGTGCAGTACAAGACCGAGCCCCTCCCTCACCCCCGCGACCCCGTGGTTTGTTCGGGGCAGCTTCATTCGCTCTCCATGTTACCACTCTCTCTGTTGACCAGGCGTTCTCTTCCTTCCTCCGCATCGTCTCGCAACCGCCTCGGCTTGCTTTCTCGACAGTTCTCCCAGACAACCTTCGCCATGGCGCCCATCTCCAAGGAAACCGATTTTCTTGTCATTGGCGGCGGCAGTGGTGGCCTCGCTGCTGCCCGCGCCGCCAGCAGTCGCTATGGGGCCAGAGCCATGATCATTGAGGGCAAGAGGCTAGGCGGGACATGTGTCAATGTTGGGTGAGCTTGGAACTTCGAATTGCGAACGCCCTGTCATGCGCAACTGTTGCTAACACCATGCCAGCTGCGTCCCGAAAAAGGTCACGTACAACGCGGCGGCCATCGCCGAGACGATCCACCAGGCCAAGGCCTACGGCTTCAACGTGCAGGAGACGGCGCCCTTTGACTGGACCACCTTCAAGAAGAAGCGCGACGCCTACGTCGCCCGTCTCAATGGCATCTACGAGCGCAACCTGGGCAACGACAAGGTCGAGTACGTCCACGGCTGGGCGCGGTTGCTGTCGCGCAACGAGGTCGAGGTGACGCTGGACGACGGCAGCAAGACGGTGGTGTGCGCAAACAAGATCCTCATCGCCGTTGGCGGCTACCCGACCCCGCCGCCGGCCATCCCCGGCGCCGAGTTCGGCACCAACAGCGACGGCTTCTTCGACATCGACACCCTTCCCCGCCGCGTCGCTCTCGTCGGTGCGGGCTACATCTCCGTCGAGTTTGCCGGCATGTTCAACGCCCTCGGCGTCGAGACGCACCTCTTCATCCGCTACGACACCTTCCTGCGCCACTTCGACCCCATGATCCAGGAGGGCGTCACCAAGGAGTACGAGCGCTTGGGCGTGCGCGTGCACAAGCGCAGCGCGCTGACCCGCGTCGACAAGGACCCGGCGACGGGCAAGCTGACGTTGCGGTACCGCGAGGGCGGCGAGGGAAGCGCGGAGGAAACGCTCCCTGAGGTGGACCACCTGATCTGGGCTATCGGGCGCAAGCCGGCCACAGACGGGCTTGGTCTCGAAGCCGCGGGCGTCGAGACGGACGAGAAGGGATATATCAAAGTGGATGGTTACCAGAACACGAGCGTTGAGAACATCTACGCGCTGGGTGATGTGACGGGACGGGTGGAGCTGACGCCCGTGGCCATCGCGGCGGGCCGGCGGCTGGCGGCGAGGTTGTACGGCCCGGAGCAGTTCCGCACGGCGAAGCTCGACTACGAGAACATCCCGTCCGTGGTGTTTGCGCACCCGGAGGTGGGCGCCATCGGGTTGACGGAGCCGCAGGCGGTGGAGAAGTACGGCAAGGAGAACGTCAAGGTGTACAAGACCAATTTCATCGCCATGTACTACGCCATGATGGACCCGGCCGACAAGGCACCGACGGCCTACAAGCTGGTGTGCGTCGGGCCCGAGGAGCGGGTGGTCGGCCTGCACATCATGGGCCTCGGCAGCGGCGAGATCTTGCAGGGCTTTGGCGTGGCGATCAAGATGGGCGCGACCAAGGCGGATTTCGATAACTGTGTGGCTATCCACCCGACAAGCGCCGAGGAGCTGGTGACGCTGAGGTAGAAAGATGGAGGGGGAACTACTAGATGGTAAAGAGGGGTTACAAGGCGTTGGCGCACATGCTCTGGTTGGGATCACTCTGGTACTCCGTACTACCTACTAGACGGGGCAATGATGGGGCGTTTGGGAGAGCATGTAGTGCTCAGCTCTGACGATGACAACTGAATATTTGGTAGATGCGTTCCATGTAAGATTCACAGAGATATAAGCATGGTTCAGGTCCTGCCTCAGTGTCGAGTCACCAACATCATCTCAGTTCCAGGTTGATGCTGCTGGTGGCTGTTGTGCATGTGAACCCTAACCCTTACAAAGTCGCTTGGCAAGACCCCTCGCAGACGAAAAAGTCACACCACTTCGGCCAAGCTCCTCCAATCCGAGCTTCCAAGTTCGCAAGCTCCGGGTCCCGCACAGCGTCACTTGCTCGGAAAGCAACGTTCAAGCTTCAATTCACCTCAACCCTCCACCTTTCTCCGACCAACAGCAGTTCGCGACCGCGACCAGCGCCGCCGACTTCCAACTCCCCACTCTTCCAGGTGAGTGTCTTCTCTCCTGGCCTTGCAATTGCTCGCCTGGGCTGCTCGTCGACGTCAACAATTTCAATTCCACGAGCGATTGAAGCCCACGATCCTGTCCCGATCCCCGATCTGCCCGATTCGACCACCCCCCATCGCTCAAACCAACCCATCCCGAACTCCTACACTATCTGTACCAAGACTATATACACCGAAACCACCCGAAGCTAACCACACCCTCTCCTCCTCGTCCTCCAGGCACGACAAACTCGACATCAACAACACCAAACAGACACAATGGTGGCCTCCCGCGCTGTCGTCCGCGCCGCCGCGCCGGCCGCCCGCCGCGCTTTCACCACCACCACCGCCCGCCTCTCCAGCCCGTACCACTACCCGGAGGGCCCGCTGTCCAACCTCCCCTTCAACCCGCGCAAGAAGGGCTTCGCCTTCAAGTACTGGACCTTCTGCACCGTCGGGTTCACGCTGCCGTTCGGCATTGCCGGTGCGTTCATTTATCCTCCTCCTCCTCCTCCTACTCCACCTCTGTGTTTCTTCCCCCCAGCAGGATTTCTCGTTGCTCTGTTTACTCAGATATTGGGACCGATGCTGACGGAGGGTTGTGCCTTTTTTGCGTTTTCTTTGCCGGAATACAGTCTGGCAGACTTACCACCCCGCCAAGTAAAAAGCCTCATGTCTCACAAGCTCGATATGGTTCGGGTTGGGTTAGGAGGTTAGAGGATTGGTGGTCGCCGTTACCTCGCTGGAAAGCAGGCGGGCGGGCGGTCTTGGAGAGCTGGTAGATGCCCCTTCCCGGGCCTGTGTATATCCTTGTGAGGTGAGACGTGGTTGGGGAATGACATAGAGTAGACATACAGAAGATTGGTTACTTGGTCGCAGTTCCCGGGGTCTTGGACTTCGTTTTCCCCAGTGCCTGTGCCTGTCCAAGGTTGGATATTGTCTGTTAGCTTCCAGTGGCTTACGTAGAGCTCTCGCTAGCCTCTGCTCTTGGGTTGTGTCGACTTGAGAAATCCAGGATGCCCTCTTCATCCTTGTTTCGGCTGAAGTGCTGATGACAAGGACAGAGAGGTGAGGCTTGATATCAGGGTGAGTAATCCAGATCTGATTGGATCATGGTCTATACTTAGTGGTAAAATCAAAACTCATAATTCTGCGTCTCTTCATTTTCACATTGTCTGGTGGCTGTCCATATTGGCATGTGATGTGAGCGTTGGTGGCTGTCAAGGGCACTTTCAGAACGTGGGAGCTCTGTGGTGGGGCTGCGGTTTCGTGAATGGATCGGGCCCCCAGCGGATGCAGATTCCCCTGCCTGCTGCCTCCTGCAACACCAACCGGGCCCATCACCAACCTCGAATCCAACCTCTGACTGACCTCAGCCACGAACCGTTTACTCCCCACAACAACCCCCTCACAACCGTTGGAAACGGCATACAGGGGTTGTCCCACACTCGCAGTCTCCATCCTCTTCGACATGATCCAATTCTGACCTGTTCCCGCTGCAATGGATGTGCCGCCGGTCAAGCTGGCGGAGCTGCTCCGGCACCCCGATGATCTCGACAAGATCTCGGCCCTCAAGGCCGAATTCTCCCGCAAGAAGGCCGCTGTCGACTCACAACTGCGAGCTGGACTTCGCGAGCAGCTCGAAACCACCCAGGCCGGCATGACGGGTCTCTCCGACGGCCAGAAGATGATCCAACAAATCAAAGAAGAAATGATCAAGATCGACAAGATATGCTCCGAGTCTCAGAACATGATCAACGACTTTGCCACCATCAACCTCGTGTCACAGGCCCACCGCAACTTTGGCGCCGTCGAGGCCATGCGCCGCAACCTCGAAACCTTCAACGACCGCCTGAACCGCGTGCTCGAGATGCTGCGCCAGGACGACGAAGACGCCGAGAATATGCCCAACTTGCTGGCCGTACACTACGAGCTGACGCAGCTACGCAACATCCGCGACGATGCCATGGAGCAGATCCAACGCGCCGACGACCCGGGGCTGCAGTCCACCCTCGAGGACTACTTCGAACGTCTCGGCCAGGCTATTGAGTGGTTCGACGAGCACATCACCCTCATCGCCCGTAGCCTCATCAACCTCGTCGTCGCTGACAACACGAGTCTTGTCGTGCGCTTCGCTCTCATCATTGAGGCCGAGGAGAAGAGCGACCAGCGTGTATTGGCCCTGCAGGAGGCCCTGCGTGACCACAAGGAGATGGCCGCCCGCTTTCAGAGCATCACGGACGGCGCAAAGACGGTTCGCGGCTACAAGGACAAGTTTCTCGCCTGCATTCGGGATATCGCCGAGCCCCAGTTTGCTCAGACCCGCGAAGAGTTCCTCGCCGACCCGGAGCAACTCGAGAAGAGCCTGCGTTGGTACTTCAACGATCTCAACACCGTCCGCCTCGGCATGGTCCAGCTCATGCCTAAGAAGTGGCGCATCCTGCGCACTTGGGCCGACATCTACCACACCATGATGCACGACTTCCTGATTGCCATCATCGACGACCCCACCACCAGCTCTGCCCATACCCTCGAGATTGTCGGCTGGCCCGAAAAGTATTACCGGAAAATGAACAAGCTGGGCTTTCGCCAGGAAGACCTCTCGCCCCATGTCATCGACAACCGCGAGGCCGAATTGGTTCGCGACTTCCGTGCACTCATTATCAAGTTCCTCGACGAATGGATCGGCCGCATCTGGGCCCAGGAGACCAAGGATTTTGCCGACCGCGGGACCGAGGGCGGCAATCTGGACCAGGACGAGTACGGCTACTTCCGCACCAAGAATCTGGTGGATCTCTGGCGCATGCTACGTGGTCAACTCGACGCCGCCGCCAACTCGAAGCGCGCCGATGTTGCCGAAGGTGTGGTGGATGCTATGTTCCAGCGCCTACGCCAACGCCAGCAGTCCTGGCAGAAGATGCTCGAGGACGAAGCTGCCCGCTACGAAACCGGCAAGGCGCCAGACCTGGACGGCTTTCAGCCGCTGCAAGATTGGCTCGTTGCCACCGCCAACGACCAAATTGCCTGCATTGATGACAATGAGGACGAGGGCCGTGTCGCCTACCTCACCGACTTCCAGCGCAAGTTCACCCCGATGGTCACCCCTCAGTATGCCGCTCGCGCCGAGGCCGAAGTCGCTGCTCTGCGCGACGGCTACCTCGACCTCGCGACCTGGTGCATCACCAAGTTTGCCCAGCTTGTTTTCGCCGTCGATTTCAAGGCCGTCATGCCCGATTTCTTCACCCCTCGCTGGTATCAAACTACCCATATGGCCCGCATGATTGCCACCTTTGAGGAGTACGTCAGCGACTACCGCCAGGTGCTGCACCACTCGCTGGTCGACATCTTCATTGAGATTGTCGCCGACGAGCTGCTTGTTCGCTACCTCTCGGCCGTGCGCAACAAGGGCGCCAAGTTCCGCCGCACCGACCCCTTCCAGGACAAGATTTTCGACGACCTCAAAACCGCCTTCGACTTCTTCAACACCTTGCCCCCAGCCGTCGGAAACTCCATCAAGGAGACGTGGCGTGTCACCGAGCCCTTTTTGCAGCTTCTGTCGGTCGAGAAAGAGGCTGTGCCGGACACTTTTGCCGCCTTCAAGACGGCCTACTGGGACCTGCAGATCAGCTGGGTCGAGGCGGTCCTTCGGTCGCGCGACGACTTTGAGAGGAGCATGCTCAACGCGGTCAAGGCGCGCGCGGCGCAGATGGATGTGGTCCGCGGGCCGGAGACAATCATGAGCAAGGTTAAGTGAGGCTGCTAGATTGTCTCAGTGTGCTGCTGTGGCCATCTGCTTGGTATAAGAGGGACGGTTCCTGGGGTAACTGCCCGATTCGGAAGTTAGTAAACAATGGGCGGGGCTCTGCACAGCTTGGTCTCAAAATCGTTGTTGCACTTCAGTGCGACTTGGTCACGGCTTCCGGATTCCACCCCAAGGCTTATCAACCACGAGCCCAAAGTTGGTTGCACCATGGCATACTACGACTACATCGCCTTCCGAAACAACAATGCGCGCCGGGTGTCGTCCTGGTTGCATGATATCCCCTCGGACGCTGGCGGTGATGAAACCACCCTTGTTGCTCCTTCAGAAGCGGGGAATGATGGTGAGCAGACGGGGCCGCGGAGGGAGAAGGATGATCCTCGGGTAGCGACAAGAACGCAAGGGGGGCCGCCTACACATCCCATGTCAAAATCTAACGGCGATCTGAAAAGCCCCAAGGGTGACGGGGGAGGTGGGGGTTGCGGTCCATCACAGAGGCAAGACGTGTTAAGCTCCGCTCCTCCTTTGGATGCTGTCGTCGCCGCTCCGACTGCCCCAGGCGTCCGACTCCCAGTTCGGCCTCGTCAAGGGCCAGCCCCACCATCCCCGACTGCGATGCCGCCCACAGGACCAAAAAGCCCGGCGAGGACCGGACCATCAACTCCCAGTCTATCTTTGAGAGAGACCATCATACGGAACTTTTCTGCCAATTGTTTATATTGCGATGGTGGTGGCGGTGGTGGTGGTCGTAACAACGCCTGGGACCAAAACGGAGTCAACAACAATGACAACAACACCAATCCCGCAACACAAATGCCTCAAAGGAGAGCAACAACGCCATGGACTGCAACGCCGACGAGGACAGCCACGCACCCAGCAGCAGCAGCAGCATCTGCGACTCGATCGTTCGCTTCTTGTCCCCAATGCCAAGCCATGCTCGCCTACACCCACCGCGCCCACCACAAAACCGCCTTCCTCGCTTCCTACCTGCTGCCGATTTCCGAAGTCCTGTCGTTTGACGAGTGCGTGGCGTATCTCAACCAGGCTGTTACGGCGCGGTTGGCGCAGGCGCTTAGGGATGGAGCAGGGTTCAATCGTCCGTATCCTACCCTGGATGACTTTGATTTTGTGAAGGGTGTGGCGGAGGAGAGGAGGATGGTGCTGGCAGGGGTGAGGGGCCAAGAGAATACGTGGTGGATGGCCAAGGACAGGTTTGGTATGTTGAGGGATCGGGATGATCGGGATATTGTGGTTGGGATGTGGAGTTAGTTGGTTGGAAAATGAATAAACAAGAAAGCCACATTGCCGTTCCAGTCTAGCTAGTTAGACTTTTCTTCGTGTATTGTGTGTGGTGTTTTCTTTTGTTTGGGAATGTATGAGTAAGTAGACTGGCTGCTCAAGTCACGAAAATCCTCGAAATGCCGTCCCCAATACTTTCATCCCCGTCCCATCAAACCTTATGCCTTCCCTCCGGAGCAACGCCCGCTTCTCAGCCAGCGTGGGGCAGCTCTCGCCATCACGACGGGCTATCTTTCCCTTGAACCCGCCGAGGGTGTGGTCTGATGCTACGACTCGATGGCTATTTATTCCACATAACATAAAACCTGTCAGCCAAAGCCGTGCACTTCCAAACTTTTGTCTTCTTTCCGGTCCGTGTCCCGAACCCATCTCGGGAATCCCGGAATTGAGCAAGAGGTAGAATGGACGTCGAAAAGCGAGTCATCGAAGTAGGTAATACAGGGTCTGGTCTGGTCGACCCCAGACGAAACTTAGAGGCCTACTCACCAGGGAATCTCGGGCGGAAACGGATTGCGCCGCAGCGCGTTGCCGACGGCGCGCGGCGAAGACCCCAGGCGCGATGCTAGGATGGCGTAGGTGCTGAAGCTGCCGCGCGGGATCTGGTAGGTCAGAGACCAGACGGCGCGCTCGAAGGGGGTGCCCATCACGCGCGGTGCGGTTTGGAGGGGTGGAGGGAGGGGGATTTTGGAGAGGTCTTTTTTTGTTTTTGTGGAGGGTGGTGCTGTTGGTGGTGCCGCTGGCGGCGATGGACGATTATGATGATGTGGTAGTGGTTGGATGGTGGTTGATTTTGTGGAGGTTGGAGGTGTTGGGGGTGAGGATGAGGATGGTGGCGGTGGTTGTGGTGATGATGGTGGGGTTGGCATGGTGATTGCTGGTTCTTTTTACCACTGCTGGGATGATTGGGGATGATGATGAAGGGAAAACGACGAAAAGTGCGCCGCTGAAAGATGGTGTGGTTTTTGCCGAGAGACATCAATGGGGAAAAACACGCGGAAGGTAAGCTGACATGATGTCACGGCAAGGGCGCGGTGTGGGACGCGGAATGAGAAATCGAGGCGCGTCCGAGGAGCGACAGCACGTGACCATTCCCGGGACCATCGCCGTCGTTGTCGTCATGAATGATCGTGTATGAGTAGCAATAGCACGTGACTATGTTTCTGAACCCTCATCACTGTCGCCGACGTCGTGTATGACCGTGTATGACCGTGTATGAGGAGTGACAGCATGTGACCGTTTCCCCGGACCGTCGCCGCCGCCATCGTCGTCACGGCCGCCCGCCGTTATAGCGCCGTCGCCCGGACCGTGCTATCGCTCCTCGCAGCAAAAGCCACTCCACAAGTGAGTGGTCCAGCTGGAGGAGTGCGGCGCTCTGTCCGTTCCGTTTGCGAACGCAGGCAGAGGTCGCGGGTTCGAGTGTGCCCGGCAGGAGGTTTTCTCGCCCCTTACACACCAATACCCAGTGTACCACTAGAATTAATACACTGTAGTCCTGTCCTGTTCCTCACGTTGCTTGCTCGTAAAAATCCCACTCTGGGGTTTTTCGTAGCCAGAATCCTCTGTTGCAGTCTTAACCTACCAGATACTGGTAGCCACCCGCGTGAGGGGGATTGTAGCAGGGGCCTGGTGAGCTTTTTTGGCAATTATTGAAGCAAGACCCTTTAGGAGGCAGTACTATAAAATAACAAGAGTAAACCTCATCTTTCTTCAAAAAGGCCTAGCACCTTCCCGTATAACCAAAGTAAACATGCCAAAGCTTCATCTATACCGCACTCAAGTTCTCGCTATCTTCACCTCACTTCTCCTTCGTCTTCCCGATGGTCCTCAACGTCCCAGAGCACTTCTTCAGTTCTAAACTTCTACTCAAGCCAGAAACCTCACGTCTTCTTACTATATCTGCCCAGATCACATTCGGGATCGGGTCGAGCCAGTCAGGGGGTTTGTTTACTGTCACCATAGCGTTAATGGAAGACATATCGACTTAATGCACGTCTCCGAGACCAACGAAGTTAAATAGGACTCAAAAGCCTCACGCCTCTGGACCACCGAGACGAGAGTTTTCCTCGAGTTAAGTTTTTCTCGGCGAGTTTTGGACAGAACTTGGGAAATGTTGCCAGGTCGTTATATTAACCCAGCAGCAATGAAGGTGGTGGTTTTACTCTCCACTGCCCCCTTAACATCTGATCTTCAGTAGCAAAATCTGTTTATGTTTGTCTTTTGACTTAGGTTCCACTATTCTTTGTCTTCGGTAACAAGATGTATGAGGTGCAGCGGAACCAGACTCAAGCCGTTCCAGGCCAGCGGGTGCGGCAAGATGTGCATTCGTCCCAACAAAAGCTGATATGCATACCAGATGCAAGAAACATGCAGGTGGACAAGGCCAGGTGGCTAGGTTCGGATCAGGGTGGCCTTGCAGCCAGAAATTCATAGCCACTGTTGGAAGAGAATCTCATGATGGGAAATGCTTGATGCTTGAGACAAGAAAACGGGGTGTCTTCCGGCATGAACCGGAGGGCATCAACATCGGCAATTGCTAGGTTGGAATGTGCCCTGGTTTAGAAACAGCTCTCCCGGTCATTCACGTCAGAAACCCCTTATCCGCGGCTATTACAATGACAGACCGGAATAAAAGGACAGGCGTGTTGAGCAGACAATGCTTCTTTGCGGCAAACCGACGACTAGAAAGCAAGGTGTGGTGGTGCTCAAACCCGATATACCAGGGTGTGAGGTGCACGATGCAAGGGGAAATGCCGGAAGACTTGCTGGATTTTTTCTTCTCATTCAACAAATTTTCTTCATGTTACAAGTCTGGCATATGTATGCGGAGCGCTCACAGGTCGAACGGCATTTGTTCCTGAATGTGTGATGTAACTGAGACCCGTTGCAATAATCCATTCGTCCAGGCAGAGAAACGGAGATGATGGACAATGATCGACGTCTCTTCGGTGACCCTTCGGACCTGAACGCAGGTACGGATACCCATCACGAAAGGCAGGAGAATTCACCATGTGGCTGGCTGGCTGGCTGGGTAACAGTCTGCTGCCCCGTGGTGGATGGCATCATGGCCACACAGCACTGCGCAAGAGGCAACGTGCTCAACTAGGCGGCTGTTTATTACGTAGTGGTTTTGGCCTCACACATGTTCGCTCGTAAGACATCATGTTGATCGGCAGCAGAATTGACCATGCCCACGGCCACTATGGGACTTATGGTGCTTTTGTGAGATTGAGAGACAGGAGAGACATGCGGAAAGGTACTGGATCGCATTGAAGGAAGACACCTGCGGGCTGCCGATCGGGTACGGGGCCAGAAAGGAGGTCTTGGATGGAGCCACCAAAAAGTCATCTGCCGAGACCCATCTGCGGTGTACGGAGTCCACTATGCACTATGTCGGATTAAAATGGGCAACTCTAATGATGCGATCGGCAAAGAAATGAGTGGTATTGTTTTTCACAGTAGCACTCGATGTCCGGTGGAGATTTTGGGCCACGATGTGACTTTATCCTACCTCGCTTTCGGCAGTTGAAGGCCATGGAGTTCCGAGATGCTTTCTTTCAGGGCTCTGATGTCTCTTGGGTATTAGCAGTTGGTGGTCTGACTAACCCCGCAGGACCACATCTTCACTCTCAGTCACCACTATCTCGATCAAAACATGCCGTTCTGCCGAGAGGATGTTGTGTAACGCGAGGGATGAACACTGCATGATGCAAGCAATGGGTTGACTCTGGTTCACTTGACGGTTTGTCCTGGATGGACGTTGGGAAAGTTGGTTTTGGCTTCGATCCCAATGATGTGTGCGGGATGAAAGGGCAATACCCAACACATGGCCGGCCAATTTCCAAGGCCTAGACCTGACGCCACAGGCGTGGGTTGGCAGTTAGGCGATACCGGCTGGGTGGGTGGTGAGTGGGGGTCAGCAGAGCTATGTTGCCGTTGCCAGGCAGGGCCCAACGGTCATGGTTCGTTCCAAGGCCGTCGAGGTTCGTGAGGATTCTCCCGCTCATTCACTTGCCTGCCGGTTAGCAGAGTGCTGGACCGGTGTGATGTTCTCCATTGGGCCTCAAACCAACTCTCTCGGTACCGGATATTTGAGATTGTTGTATTGATTGCCCGGTTCCTGGCATCCGGTGATCGAGAATGTCCCGGGATCTGTTCGACTTGCCAGGCGAAGAGCCCTACTGTACGGATTGCTCCGGGCCTGGCCCTGGATAAGCTTCACACCAAATCCCAAGGGACTGGAAGCCGAGATGACCAAGGCTCCACCAGCATTAGCCCAGTGGCCAGAGGAGCAGAGCTGGAGCAGAGGAGATGCTCCTCGAAGCGGTTGTTCACGGCGTTTTGCAAGCCCAAGAACCCTTTTGAAGCTTCTGGCAAGACTTGTGTTCAACCATCCGGAGTCAGGTAGCCAAAGGGGGTGGGATGCCACTCCAAATGTCTCGTTGTCCAGAACACCAGCAACAAAACAGATCGAGCTGGGACTTGGCTCCCGTCTTTTGCTGACTCGCATCGGTTTCAGACTCTCAACTATTGAAGTGAACACCATCTGCATGGCAACCCGAGAGCGAGGACCAGGGCCAACAAGCCAGCTGAGGCCAACGAATCCAGCAGTCTGGGAAATGAGGCCAGGACCCTGAAGTCGCCGGAAGCTGTCCCCGCGAAGCCACGACGCAACGCTGCCCCCCTGGACGTCAAGGAAACCCCCGCAAGAGATCCAAATGTGGGATGCAACGTTGAGAACCTTGCGGGCACTCGTGAGACGGCCGGCAAGCAGAGCGTTTGCTCGCTTGAGTCCGAGCATGGCTCCCACGCGGTTGTGTCGAGGAACAAACGTGGAGGGCTGGCAAGTTTCTAGCCATGGCTGGCCAGGCAAAACGGTGTGTTAGTTCCCGGCAACGGCCGGAAAACGGGTAGCTTCCAGGTTAGCCCACCCGTAACTCGGTGTAATTTGTGTTGGAGGACTTTTTCCCGGTCTCCTCTTTGTGCTTGTGGCCGGTAAGTACCGGTGGGTGATTGGCAGTCGGCAGAAAACCCGAAAACGCAGGAAGACGAGAGCGGGCCGAGGAGGATTCCTGGATCGATCGATCCATCCATTCCTCCGTCCCTCCATCCGATCAACAAAATTGCCCATCTGCTTCCATATCACGCTCCTGTCTGATGCAGAGTAGCGGCGCACAACCCCCCGCGTCGTTACTGCATGCCCCGTCCAACGCCGGTCAGCAGACTACTGCGCTCTTCTGCAAGCAAATCCGACGCTGAAGGAGGGGGAGATCCGGTGATGTTGGCGGTCCCTCATCAAGGCCGCAAGTGGTGCAGCAGGCAAGCCCAAGAAGCCCCGCTCTGTCGGGTGCGCTAAGCTTGGCCGAACCGTGCGCACGGGACGGGACTTTTTCTGGGAATCCTCCATGTTCTGCCCATGTCACGTCCATCATGTGCTGGGGAGCCGTTGTGTTGAGGAGGATTGTTCCCTCGAGTCAGGTAGATTGGAGACTCTCTTCCATGTGATATGGACCGTGCTCTTGCTCTGGGAATTGGCATGGCCAATGCGTCTGTTTCATGCACAAGATGCAAAACTGCAGACTGAATTCAAGAGAAAAAAAGACGAAAATGGGAATTGCGTCAATGGGCACAGCCAGTGGCAGCACACGACAAGAATGGAAACGGCACCAGACTCTCTGAGCCCGGATCTCCTTCCGCCCACATCCCGTCCCGTGTCGTCCCAACTTGCAGAGCCGCCCCACTCGTCAATTTCCTGCTGTCCAGGCCTGGCAAGGGCCGTCCAGCACTGCCCAGAGCTCTCCCTGGCCAACCACAGGCCGACCTCCTAGCCAACAGGATGGATGCTTTTCTGCCCTTGTCGCTGAGCCAGGCCCTGTGCAGGCCCTGTGAGCTCCAGCCTCCATCGCTCCCCGTCTCCGTGATTTGCTGCCCGCCTTTTCTCCACTTGTTGCCCATGTGCGGAGAGTGGGCCCGGCTTCTGTTGCATCAACAAATGGTTGAGCTTCTTCGAGGACTCGCTTGCTGCTCGTCGACGACAAGACTCGACCTCCCTCCGTCGTCGAGTCTGTGTGAGTTGTGAAAGCCGAGTCGGCTGCTCGAGGTGAGCACGGTCTTGGACGCACCCTCAAACCTCACCTCACACGGCTTTTCGTCAACACAACAATACAACGCAATATTTTTTTCTTCTGTTTCTTTTTTCCCTTGTTACCCTCCTGGTCCTTGGGACTTTTGGTGTTTGCCGACACGGATGGCGCCGACTGCACCGTGTGTGCTGTGACTCGCTTCCAATCACATCGTTTCGCTTGCTTCCCTCGTTTGCCCATCCGCCGCCGTCCTCCCTTTCTCTGACTCTGATGATCTCTGGATAAACACGGCTGGCGACCTGGGGAGCTCGGTCGGACCGATCCCGTCTCCTTTCTCAACCATCGGCGCATCCAATCTCGTATGTTGCGCGTCCACGAGACAGTTCCAGCGCGCCCTCCTTGACCCGCCCACCATCCCATGTCTTCGACTCTGGACACGACTGTCGACACTTACAGCACCACTGAGACGGGCACATAGCTTCCAACTCAGATACTCGCAGCTGTCCGCCTCCAGAACCTGACTCTCGGCGAGACGACTCCCGGCGCGCCCAATGGACGTCGGCACGTCGCCGCCCGTCGCCGCGCCCGGGTCGCCGCGCCCGTCAAAGGACGCCGCATCTCGCGTCCCCGCGTCTCCTGACCGAGCCGCCGCCCAGAGAACCCCAAGGGCTGTCCTCGAGGCCAAACGCGCAAAGACGGTGCGCAAACCCCCAGGTCTCGGTTTGGCCAAGACAAAGCTCTGGGGTCCCGGATCCTCGCAGCCAAAACCGCTGCTGCCCGTCACCGCCCGTCCGTTCCACGAAGACACCCCGGCCAACCGTCGCCGGAACAAGGGCAGCCTAGATGACGACAAGTGGGATATCACCCCAGACGGCGGCTCCGCCGGTCGCGAGGGTCGTCAATTTGCCGTCGCCAACGTGGGGAACAACGGCCGCATCTATCTCAGGTAGGACAGACACAGCAACCCCCCCATGTTGACGCGGTTACCCTCTGCAGCTGTACCCCAGATCACTACGCCACCCCTTACCCGCATTGCATTGTGTATCTTGAACGCGTGACCTCGGCCGAATCTGATTGATTCTGACTTTGTTTCCCTCCAGGCCTACCGTCCGCCCTGCGCATCAGCGCTATCCCCAGCCAAACTTTGTATTTCCCATGACTCCACCAAACACGGCTGGGCTTGACGCAACCATCATGGACCAACAACAACGCCTGGGCCTTGATGCATACGGGCGCCCCTCCCTCGGCGACCTGCAGCCCTCCTATCCTCCATCTACTGCACCGAGCCCGGCCCAGGATGCTCCCCCGGGCCAGAAGCAGATTAGGATACGACACCACAGGCACCGCCGTGCTATGTCTGATTCGACCATCCCAGACTCGAGCGTCGCTCGAGAATCGGAACCCGGGGGTTTCAAAGTGGTCATCACCCAGCCAGGAGAGGACCAGCGGCCAAAGACCATCGAGATGGATAACGACCGCCCACCCGTCCTGGAAGTTACCATCCCGTCTTGGAGGATAGGGACCCCACGGTTCAGCGTCCGCGGCACGCCCTTTATTCGAGGTTCTTCGTACGCGCCCACCGAGGATGTCCGTTCGAGCACCGC
This sequence comes from Mycothermus thermophilus, assembly GCF_041956435.1. NCBI lineage: Eukaryota > Fungi > Ascomycota > Sordariomycetes > Sordariales > Chaetomiaceae > Mycothermus > Mycothermus thermophilus. The sequence goes on along the minus strand of NW_027191432.1, from coordinate 666,729 downwards.
ATCTTTCTTCCGCCAATCTCCGCTGGATGGTGCCTCGCGCGCCTCGAAGCGGCCGAGCTTCTTCCGCACTTCCGGCATGCTCTCAGCCTTCCTCCGCCCCGACCCAGAACCAGAACCTCTCCACCTTGCCCCTGAACCCGAGCTGCCGTTGCCACCCCGGGCCGCTTATGTTTCGACGCATCTAGTGATCGAGCCCTCCATGTTCGATGCCTTGACCTTCAAGCCGGCCTGCGACGATCGCACCATTGTCCGATACTCACCTTCGGGAGCGGTGACAGCAGCGACACCGCCTCGCCTCGTCGCCGAGATCACGTCCCCCAGCTTCGTCGATTATGAGCTTCTCTCCGACTTTTTCCTGACTTACCGGTCCTTCCTCGAACCCTCGGATCTTCTTCGCATGCTGTTCGCTAGGTTACGATGGGCTCTGAGTCGAGCGGATGAGGTCGGGCAGGTGGTGCGTGTCCGGACATTCGTCGCTCTTCGTCATTGGATTCTCAATTATTTCCTCGACGACTTTCTTGGTGGCTACCAGCTTCGCACCTCATTTTGCCGGCTCATTAATGAGCTGGTTGACGAGTTTCTTCAGGACCCCCAGGCTCCCAAGGTACCCCTCAAGATCTTGGCCGAGCTGAAGAAGTGCTGGCGGAGGGTCTGCGCGCAGTTTTGGGATGGCGCTGACTTCGATGTCTCCCTGGGCCCTGAGGCTCCCGTCTCTCCAGGCGGCATTCCCGGCAATCGCGACTCGACACTCGACCCGTCGATGTTTGGGGCGGGTGACTCGTCTCCTCGCCTCGACGATATCAGCCTTGGGATCAGCCGAGAACAGCGAGCGAGCTTCTACGCCAGCGTTGCCAAAACCCCCAACTTGAACATCGACGCCATTGTTGCCGGGGATCGGCCGCCCACGCCCGTGAGGATAGACGAAGAAGAGTATCTGGACAGGAACGGGGCTATTTCACCGACAAGCATCACAAGCGTCGATGCCGTCTCGTGTTCATTTCCGACAAAGACCACCAGGCCGGTGAAGCCAGGTCCGAACCACGCGGTTGCTCACCCCATTGCTTTCACTGCCGTTCCCTCTCCCACGACCCCCGGGCCTGTGGCTACCACCCCGCGTGGACTGGTCGCGAAACGACCCCGCGCTCATACGACAACCTCCTCGCATAGGAGGAACGGCAGCTTGAGCGATTCGCTGCGTGATCACCCTTCTCACCCTTCTCTCACCGAGCGCGCTGTCGTGAAGAATGCGGAATTTTTGTTGACACTTCCGTATGCTGGCAGCTTGGTCCGCGGCGACTTGCTCCCTCCATCGCACGCGCTGGTCGAAGTCCAGCCTCAAAGTGCCAACACCCGCCAGACCACGATCTTCCAGCCGGCTCAGTTGCCAAAGGAGAACTCAGTGGCCTCAGCCATGTCGAGCCAAGGCATGAAACGGCTCCTCGGAAGCGTGCGCCGTGCGCTGAGCACAAAGCAACTGACAACACATAACCATGGCGGTGGCTTTGTCAGTGTGCCGTCTCTCGGGCCACGTGGTGCTACGACCAACAGGCTCCCTGGGACTGCTATCGTGCCTCAAGTACGGGCTTCCCAGAACCGCGGTCGCCCGCCAATCCGAATCGACTTGCTCGGTGCCGAGGTCGCCGAGGACTTCAAGAGGGCAGTCCGGGAGGACGCGTCTCGGACTCAGTCGGAAAAGTCTGATCCTAACCTCCCCGCAACGGTAAACCCACAGACGCCTGGTGGTGTCGTCGGTCCATCACCCGCAAACCTCCTAGGAATTCCCAGTGACGACATCACGCGACCGACAAGCGACATGGGAATTACCGCGGGCAGCAGGTCCGTCGTCATCGTGGATGACACGTCGGTCCAGGATGGCTACCACGCCATGACAGGCGCCCTGCCAGCGGTGAACTCGTCGGTTGTGGCTTTCGCCGAGGCTCTGTCACCCAGAGGCGCAGACCCGACCCCGCCGAACACACCGCCAGGCCAACCGGCGGATGTCCCGAGGAGGTCTTCGTATATCCTCGGCCAGCATGTCCTTCGGCGTGTGTCCTCGGCAGAGCCATTGCCTCCTTTTGTTCCCGATCTGGAGACGTTGGGTCGGTATGGAGCTCCCTCAGAGACAACAGATCGGCCGCATTCAGCAGATGATGGGGCCTCCCGGGAGCCTAGTTTGGCTTTCTCGACGGGAATGATGACGGGGCACAGGAGACAGAGATCCAGCCGGTCCCAGTTCTCGATTCAAACCCCAGGTCGTGATGTTTCATTTGTCAATGAAAACGTCCGCGAGCCTACAGTGCGCAGTTTCGACGCGACCACCATCTCCTCACGCCATTCTCACGATGATTCCCCGGTGGCTGTTCCGCAGCCGCTGCGCGTCCTCCGGAGACGGCCCGGTGGAAACTTGCGGGCTGTTGAGCATGTCGGCGAGCTGGAGCCGTCGTCTCACAGGTCGCGAGGCCTTCGGAGGTCGCAATCTCTCGCGTCGTTCACCACATACGATGAATCCATCCACAGCGCGTACTTCCGCAGCCAGATTGACTCGAGCGGCTACGTGGATGTGGTCGCCAGCGACTGCTCTCCTGCTGCCGCTGAAACATTCTCCCTCGGCGCTCTCGCCAACGGCAATACCAAGAAGCTCTCGCTGTTCAGCACGCATTCGTCGAAGCCCATCATGCGCCCGTCATTCGAGGCGGAAGCGCAAAAGCTTGCGCAGATTCCTGACGATCTGGACGACGATGGAGGTGTCGAGGCGGCACTGTTGAAGTTGGAGGGCAAGTACGTGCCGCCCAGGAAGAGGTCGGCACCCAAGCTGTCCATGGACCTGGCTGCGCAATCGGCGGAGGGCAATGGCGGGTATGGGGGGTTCAGCTTTGGACTTGGGGACCATTCCGTGGCGGAAAAGGAGAAGAAGGAGCATCGTCATCTCGAGCTCGTTGATGAGCCGATTGCGCCGTCGCCGTCGACAGCACCGTCGACGGTTACTCCCCAGCTCGATGTGCCGGAGGCGCCCACTCCTCAGCCTGCCCATCGGAATGTTGGGCAGTCGTTCCTGTCGGACGACTCGGTGGCGTCATATTCGTCAATCCCGCTGCTGCAGCGCCACCTGACTGACGACGGGAGAAGCAGCAACCGGAGGGAGACGGTTGCGTGGACCGATCGCTCTATCCTACAAGGACCGGACGACGATTCCGCAAGCCCTGACGGCGGCGATATGCACGACTCGCAGCATCCTTCGTATGAGTTTATCAAGAAGACGCAAAGCCTGGAACAGATGCAGCAGCCGGCGCACGATCCGGCTCGTGATAGCGCCAGCGTCGAACACTCGTTCCTCAATGTTGACAGCGACCATGACAGCGACTTATCTTCCGAGTTGTCTGAAGAGGAGCTCGAAGAGCGGCAAGGCGACGGGGTGTTTTCGCCGTCTGAGATTGGTGTCGCCATCTCGACGCTTCCGGCGCATCCCTTGGCGGAAAACCCCGTACACGCAAAACCGGCATCGCCAACATCTGCGACGTTCCCGAAATCCCCCAAGTTGACCTTGATGCAGGCCCTCCACATGTCACCCGAGGCGGCGTACGTGCCAACGCTCCACGAGAATCAGGTCTGGGAGAAGCCGTTGCCGCCAACGCCCGACACGGCACCGGCCTCTGCCGAAGCGCTGCCCGTACATTCGCCGCTCGGATCACCGACAGACCCGACAGGAACCAGGGAGGCGCTCCGCAACGCCCCAAGCATGGACATGCCGGACCCGGTCGGCCCCGATCACCGCGCCGCCGCCGCAGCAGCTGCTGACGACAACAAGTATGCTGTGCACCTGCCTTTCATCCTCGGCTTCGACAGCGACACGCTGGCGCAGCAGTTCACTCTGGTCGAGAAGGACGCGCTCAACGAGATCGACTGGAGGGAACTGATCGAAATGCGCTGGAAGAACGCTGAGCAGCGGTACAGCGGTTCCGCCTCCACCTCGGGCGGTAACGGCAGCATGGTCAACGTGCGCAGCTGGGTCTCGTTCCTCCGCGACACGGACGCGCGCGGCGTCGAGGTGGTGATTGCGCGGTTCAACATCATGGTCAAGTGGGCCATCTCGGAGGTGGTGTTGACCCGGGACATTGAGGAACGGGCGAGGTGCATCATCAAGTTCATCCACATCGCCCAGCACTGCCGGCGGTACAGGAACTTTGCCACCATGTGCCAGATCACCATCGCCTTGACCAGCAACGAGGTCGCCAGGCTGGAGAAAACTTGGGCGTTGGTGCCCGCCAGCGATAAGCGCACCCTGGGCGAGCTGGAGGCGTTGATGTCGCCGACGCGGAACTTTTACAGCTTGCGCGCCGAGATGGAGGGCGGAGGCGGTCTTGGAGCCGCCGCGGCCGCGACGAGGACGAAGGGGCCCGTCGAGGCCGGGTGTATTCCGTTTGTGGGGATTTATACGCACGACCTGTTGTTCAATGCACAAAAGCCCAGCGAAATTGCGAGCTCCCCGACGACGCCGCCGCTGGTGAACTTTGAGCGGTGCAGGACCGCCGCGTCGGTGGTCAAGACGCTCCTGCGGCTGCTGGAGGCCAGTACGAGGTACACGTTCCAACCCATCGAGGGGGTGACGGAGCGGTGCTTGTGGATGGGCACGCTGAGTGATGAGGAGATTAGGCGGTTGAGCGAGGGGTTGGAGTAGGGGTTTTTCCGTTGGAGGTGGACGAGAGTTGGAAAGGAATTGGAGGAGCGAGGGAAGTTGCTGGTGTTGTTCAAGAGGAGGCAGAGGCTTCACGGCACCATCGACATTTCGAAACACACATATCCGGCATTTTTTCGGCATCTTCATCAGCATCGGCATCGCCACATTTTGACTTCTTAGACGGCAAACAAGGTGCCCACGCACTTATCATACCATGCAGCATCGCCTGTTATAACGGGGTATACGCCTACGCCGCCGCCGTCGTTGTCGGCTTCAGCTGCTGCTGCTTTTGTCTTTCATCACATTTTTGATACCACATCCAGGTTTTCTGGTTAATGCCGGGTTGGTGTGTGTTTGGGTCGTGCTGTTGGGGATAGTTGTAGGGCATGGGTTGATTATTTTGGGTATTCTAGGGCTGGTTGATGCTTCTCCGGGGAGATGGGATGATACCAAATCTTGTTTATCTTGCGGCCATATTATATCTCGGTAGTTTCTTGTTGGAGTCCTTGAGACGGAGCACGGTTGTAGATACCCAGACGCGCTGCGGCGCTGGTGAATGGTTTGAGTTGGTTGTCAATATATACAAGATTTGGGGATCCATGTTTCTGATCAGATTGGTTGGTGCGAGATGGTGAAAACTCGGAGACATGACAAAAATGCTGGGGCGCAAGACAAGGAAGAAAGAGCCATGCTGGTCGTCCTCTGTGGGTATGGCTCGCTCCCAAACTCGGGGACATGTGTTCAGCCTCTCGGAGAATGGGGACGGCACGAAACTGGAGAACTCTATGCCCCTGATCCAAGCTCTTGGTTCTGTTGGTAAGCCTGGATATGCGTTCTGCAGCCAATCCTTCCGCATCAACCTGCTTGTACGGCATATGTATGTAACATCACTAGCTCCCTCCTAGCGCAAGGCACCCAACATATCCACTTCGAAGCGAAGGCTCACGCTGCTCAGGGCATGAACAGCGGCAATGGATTTAAGCTCTGGGGGAAGTCTATTTCAATTGTGATTTTCCAGGTTGTCCTCTGCTCTCGCAACACCTCAGCTCTGCCATTTTTTTTCGTGTTGGGTACAAGCTACACAGCATAATTCCTTCAGCCTGAGTTTACTGAGTTGCTATCTCTTACGATCAACGTCAGAAACCTTGCCGTCTGTTTCATAACCCTCCTCTCTGTCTTTACATTTCCTCTATCTATTTCTCCTTTTTTTAAAGGTTTTCACCATGGACCGCCTCCCGACCGAGATTTGGGATATGGCAAGTTCCCCTGCCTCCCCAACTTTTAACAACTCCTCATCAGCTAACTAACACCTACCGCACCCAGATCATCACCAACCTCCACAACCCCCTCTGCCACTGCCCCAACCCCACCACCGCCGGGCAGCGCCATTCCACATGGGACGCCCCCGTCCCCGACCGCCCGCGTCAGCGCCTCCGCCCGCCCCGAGGCGGCGCCTACTGCGCCTACACCGCCCACCCCCGCTGCCGGCACAACGCCGACTGGCGCGTCTACGACGTGTTCAACCCGGTCCCCGCGCGGGAGCTGGTGCGGGAGCTGGGCGCGTTGAGGCTGGTGAGTAAGCGGTTGTGTGGCGTCGCGTCGCGGTGGTTTTATGCACATGCCAAGTTGACGTGGGGGACGGGGAGGATGAGGACGGAGGTGGCAAGGGAGGTGAATAGACGGGCGGAGGAGGAGAGGAGGAAGAGGGAAGACAGGTCGTGGGTGGAGGAGAGGTTGGAGGAGATGATGAGGAGGAGGGAGGAGGAGGAGGAGGGGAACGTTGAGGGTATGGTGGAGGAAAGCAAGGTTGAAAAAGAAGATGAGGAGAGCAAGGCGGAGGCGGAGGCGGAAGAAAACAAGGTTGAGAAGGAGATGGAGGAGAGTATCGAGACCAAGTTCCCTGATTCCTCTCCCTGCTTGAAGCTCGGAACCGGGCTGAACGACAGGCTGGAGGCGTGCCTGGAGGAGATGAGCCGCGAGGTGGTGAAAAGGTTCGGCGCATTGCGGATCGACCTGCGCGTGTTTGATGTCGATTGGGACGAGGCGCTCATCTTCAGCCCCTGCGCCAACGAGAAAGAGCTCGAGTACCTGCTCCTAGGCGAGACCTTCTTCCTCTGCCACCTGCCCAACGACGAGAGGGGGCCGGCGGCGGAAGTGCTCAAGGGCATACGCGACAAGTTCCTTGACAGGCTCTCGGACGTGGTCCGGGATGACGAGCGCGTCCGCGCCCTCTTCGCCTCGGTGAGCTCTCTTGAGCTCCGCCTCGACGAGCATCAGAGGCCAATATACCCGAGAAGATTCACCACGAGGCGCGTCACAGACAGCGAGAACCCCTTCGAGACCGTCGACATCACCGACACCGCGGACACCGCGGACACGACGGGCCCCGTCAAAGTCCCGAATGTCTCCCTCGAGCATTTTCCGGCGCTGAAAGAGCTGGTTCTGAACTGTCACGTCCGCGGTAAGTTGTCTTCCATCCATCCCCCCTCTGACATGACATGTACAACACTTCTCTAGGAAAGGCCGTACATATCACTCAATTTACATAACTAACCATCATCTCCAGCCGCCATCCACCTCCTCACCCAACTTCCTGACTCATCCCGCGCAGCGCTCGAGCGCGTCGTCCTCGCCTGCTCCAGCGGGTACGAGTGGGACGAAGAAGATTACCACGACGACCTGGACGGGGTTCCGGGGGTCACCTCGTGGCCTGCGCTGCGAGAGCTGAGCATCCACGGGCCGGCAAGGGTCGACCTGATACTGCACCCGCGGAACCAGGGGCTGACGCGGCTTCACCTAAGCGACATGACGGTGGAAATCTTGCCGCTGCTGGCCATGGTGACGCGCGGCCCCAGCACGGCGCTCGACATCGACGTCAACATCATGGAGGACGAACACGTGCCGATCGAGGAGATGCTCAAGGTCCGCGTCGGCGACGGGGCTGACAGCCCGCTGAGGGCGCTCGTGCTAGACCGTGTCTCGTTGGATGTGTTTGAGAGATGGGGGATGTTCAGTATGTTGTTATCTATTCACCCCCTTCTTCGTTCTGTGGACATCGAAAAATTGCTGACAAGACGATTCCCTCTGAAATAGTGGGAGGAGGCTGGGACATAGTGTTCGACACGATCCGGACGGGCTGTCCCAATCTCGTCGAGTTTGAAATGACGACAATGTCATACACAACGGCGGTGGTAGACTTCTTTGAGGCATCACCGGATTATCCAACACAGAGTATGGCAAGGGTTAAGGCCATGGTAGCCATGAGGAAGCTGCTCTACACCGTCCGCGCGAGGCCCGGCGGCGAGGCAAAGAGCATGGCACATTGCCAGAACACAGGCCTGGTTGCACTAGGACGCGCTCCTCCTTCGCCGCCTCCTGAGAGCGAGGAGAACGCTACTACTGGGACCAATGGGGAGGCACAAAGCTAGATGATGATGATGATCATTCCTCTCTTGCGGCCGGTGGACGTTGGGACACATCTGTTAGTGTAGTTGGTCGGCAGTTCATGCAGTACAAGACATCTCTCACACACATCAAGAAACAAGAGCAAGCAAGGCGGAATATCGTCCTGTTCCAGGCTAGTTACCAGAGGTACTTCTCGTCTAGGTTCCCCCATCGACAACCCCGGAACAGAAAGCAAGTCGGACCATCCCCCATGGCGGGCGGGATAACGATTAAGTCCACCCCTCATGACCCCACAGGGCATTCCCCCTCTCCAGCACAGCCAGAGAGGGTATCTTTCCCTCATTAGTGCGGTGCATGTGTTACCCGGCCAAAGAAAACAGGAACGTCACTACTCGCAAACCGGTATCCGAGCCCAGAAAAAAAATTGACGGGTATGAACGAGCCATGCAAGGGTTGTCAGTCGTTTGTGGTTGTGATGATCTCCCTGACGCCAGAAACCCAGAAAACTCCCCGTTTTTTATTTCTCGTCCCTCGATCTCATCGTCTACCAGCCGGACTCCTTGGGGGCAGCCTCGGCCCAGTCAGCAGTGGCGGCGGCACCAGACTCCCAGGTAGGCTGAGCCTCGCTCCACTCGCCAGTGGCAGCAGCAGGGAAGCCAGCCGGGGTAGCCTCCCAGTCGGCACCAGTGCCGAAGCCGCCCTCGAGAGCAGCCGGCTCCTCCTCGACGGCGAGCTTCTCCTCCTCGACCTTCTCCTCGGCCTCGGCCTCAGGGTCGCGGTCTAGACATTGTTAGCTGACAAGATTCCACAGAAAGGTGGCAGGATTGGAACAAAACATACAGAAGTACAGGTCAGGCATGACGTCCCAAGGAGTCTCGCGGTTGTAGATGGTGCCACGGAGGCGGAGGACCTCACGGGCGAGCATCCACCAGATCAGGCCAATGGCGTGACGGCCCTTGTTGTTGGTAGGGATGGCAACATCGACGAAGTTGGTCGGGGAGTCGGTGTCGCAGAGGGCGATGACGGGGATGTTGACGTACGAGGCCTCCTTGATGGCCTGGGCGTCGGTGCGGGGGTCCGTCACCACAATGAGGCGGGGCTCCTTGAACGAGCGGGTGATGTAGTTGGTGAAGGAACCGGGGGTGAAGCGGCCGGCGATGGCCTGGGCGCCGGTGTGGGCGGCGAACTTGAGGACGGCACGCTGACCATAGGGACGGGCCGAGATGACGCAAACGTCGCTCGGGTTGTCAACGGCGGCGATGATACGGGCGGCGAAGACAATCTTCTCCCTGTACGCGGGGCCAGTTAGCATCCACCACGTCGCAACTCTTCTGCAGTCGGGACGACGCACCAGGTCTTGCCGATGTTGATGATGTTCACACCATCGGCACGGGTCTTCCACACGTAAGCTGGAGACGAAAAAAGTCAGAGACATTGGATCGACAGCTGTTTCGAAGAGTCGCGGGGCTATTTACGCTGCATGTTGACCGAAAGGCTGTCGCAAAGTCAGCATCTGTCCCTCCTCACCATGCTCACCATCATGCTCAAAGTGTCCCAGAAGACTTACTTCTTGGAGCCGATGTGGCACTGAGCAGCAAGAAGCTGCTCAATGTCGGTGCTCGTGGCATTGAAGATGGACGGAAGGTTCGCGGGCGCCATCTTGACTGATTCCTCTCGTTGTGGACGTGAACGAGGGAGAGAAGGGGGAGAAGGTCGAAGATGGTCGAGAGGTGGGAGATAATTTTCGGCGTTCTGGGCTTGGAGCTTTGCGGTGCTGCGCCGTGGAGTGGATCTTTTTGCTGCTCTGCCATTTTGGCACACACAAACCGATTTTTTGTGGAGAGCCCCGCCAGGGTTGCCAAGTCCCAGGGTTGCGGGCCGGCGCCAGCTGTGGGGTCCGGCAGCAATGGCGGGGTGTCCTCTTGGCCTCGGACTTTCTGGGCGCCGGTCCGCCGATGCCAAGACAGAAAACCAGGCTAATCCGGAACAGGCTTAGCGCATTGAACCTCCAAAATCTGGGCTTGGCTTGCCGACGACGAACGAGCCTGTGCCGGGATCAACGAGAAGAAAGTTGCGGCCGGAGTCAGGAACAGGAACACATCCACACCCGGCAGAGAGCGGAGGACACCCGACGTTGAGCCAGACAGTACCATCACACCATAATGCCTCCCCGGATACCCGCCCCTCAGGGGCTACGGAGCCTTACGCGTGAGCCACCTCGGAATTGCTCTCCCCCACGCCAAATGATCATGACCATGTCCTCAGCTAACCACCCCCTCCATAACCAGTCTGTCTCCGGCCCGCCGCGACTCCCTCTCCCTCCGCCTCCCCCGTCTCCTCCCTCCTCCTCCCGCTGGTCCAGCGAGCCAACCTCTCCCGCAAGGAAAAGAAGCGCATGATGAAGCAGGACCCCTACGGCTGGGCGCAGCGAGAGCAGCGGAAGAACGCCAACCTCGCCCGCCGCGCCGAGCTCGAGGCCGAGAGGAAAGAAGCCTGGGGCGACCAGATCCACGGCATCACCACGCCCTTCGTCGCCAGCTTCGACACGGCCGGCCAGGAACCGACCCCGCCGCCCGACAGCCCCGCCGCCGCCAAGGGCATCACCGAGCTGCCCACCTCCCCGCACCTCCTCAACCACCTGCTCACCAAGGAAGAGCTCGACGCCGCCGTGGAGTTCTCGCGGCGGGTGACCGAGCCACTCTCGTCCGGCGGTCTCAGCGCCGTGGCCGACCCGACCAAGGAAGCCCAGGACCAGGCCGCGCATGCGGCCAAGCACGCCAAAGCCGTCGAGGCGCTGCGGCGCATCACCGACCTGCGCAACGCCAGCGCAAAAGACATTCTCCACGCCAACATCCGCCGGTGTATCGAGACCTTTGGGCGGCATGTGACCGACGTTACGCTTCCCAACGGGCGCAAGCCGCCCGGCCGCGACGAGGTTCGGGAGCCGGAGCCTGTGAGGGCGGGGCCCGACACGGGCAGCAGCGAGGTGCAGATTGCCATCTTGACGGCCAAGATCCGCGCGCTGGCGCTCAAGCTGGAGGACCCGGCCAACAAGCACGATAAGATCAACAAGCGGAATCTTCGCAAGCTGTGTCATAAGAGGCAAAAGCTTCTGAGGTATTTGGAAAGGAAGGAGAGGGGGAGCGGACGGTTCCAGTATTTGGTCGAGACTTTGGGCTTGACGCCAGCGACGTATAAGGGACAGATATCATTCTGACGAGGGAGGAGGCTGATGTGGAAGCCACAAAACAAACAAATGTATAAAGCTGTCTCTATGTACCAATACAATTACCCACACAATGCCTAGATCGTGGGGATATGGAGATTCCCATCATTCCTTGCAAGTCCATTACTACCACCCGCACGCTGCCCCTGAGCCTCCTTCGCCAGACGCCGTAAACCCATGCCGAGGTTGGAGAGAGTACAAGACATGACTGTCCAAACCAACATCAAAACACGCTGATGTAGTTGTTGATGCGCTCTTTTTGCTTTTGGGCTATGCACTCGGCAATCCAAGTGATGTTGCGGATTTCCTGGCCAAGTCAGAAATAGTTCCCGGAAAGAAAGAAAACGGGGTTCAAACTCACCTGTTCCCTCAACTTCACCCACGCGTACACAATCGCATATGTGAACTGCCGTGTAAAAGCGCTCTTGGCAATCTCCATCTCCTTCTGATAGAACATATCTTCAAGACTGCGTCCTTCCGGACCAGGGCCGCCAGCCATGTTACCCGGACCGCCAGGGCCACCACCGAGACCGGCAGCATCAAAGAAGGCCTTGTAGTCAGCCACACCCTCCACGGCGAGCCTCACCCCCTCAAAGTCGTCCGCGCGCGACAGCATCAGCGTACCCTCGGGATACAGCCGGCCGAAATTTGGGTACAGCTTCTTGCGATCCGCCTTGGACAGCTCAGTGCCGAATGAGTTGAGGGTGATGTTGATGGCGCGACGGTCCGCCTCGAACTCGAGCAGCTCCGACATGACCTCGGCAGTGGGTGTGCCGGCCATGTCCGGGTGAGAGTTGACGAAGCGGTAGAAATCCTCGAGGTAGTTCTTGTACAGCGTGTTGCGGACAATCTCAATGTTGAGCTCGTCCAGGTCCTGGTGGGACAGGCTGCCCTTGAAGTAAGGGGCAAGGGGGGTCTCGATAAGCACGCTGTTGTAAAGCTCTTCGATGTTGGTCGCCACGCAGAGAACGGGCATGGTTTCGAACCAGCCCAAAGGGTGGCACCGTTCGAGGAGCTCGCGCGTGTCCCGCTCATGGAGGGTGCCTGTGATGAGGAGAGCGACGTTGTCGATCATGTAGCCGTAGGTGACGTAGTCCATAAACTGCGCGAGGGAACCCGTAGCGTTGGCGCGGACATAGCGGAACTCGGACACAAGTTTATCGGTGGCTCGGGCGGCGAGACTCGACGTCGATGGATTCGGGGGGAGCGAGGCAAGGAAGTCGCCGTACGCGGGGCCGAGTTGGAGTTTGAGATCTGGAGGAAACATGTCAGCCTATACCGTCCCAGCCACATCCACATAGACAGACAGGAGTATCCAAGGACGAGGAGGGACGAGCCGTACCATCGATGGTCTCGCATTGTGTCATGTTTGCATAGTTGGTGCTTGTGAGGAGGCCGTTCCGGTAGCCCCGGACAATGCCCTCGATGTAGCTGCACAGAGGCTTCTGTTAGCATCACCATTGCCATCGCTTGCAGCAGGAATCTCCTCGCAAGGGCATACCCATTGTTCACGTTGAAGAAGAGACCCTCCATATTGCCAGGCGGTTGGTGGTTCCTGATGACTTGACAATGGCGCACGCAGTCCGTCTCGCGTGTTGAGGTGTTGTTGGAACGGCTGCGGCTCGGGGCGGTTGTCAGTGGTTGACAGCAGCAGCAGGTGGTTGGCCGGCCTTGGGGCCGTGCAGCAGGACAACGACGCAATCTGCAGGCTTGGCAGGACGGCTGGGCTCCCGGTAACATTACTCGTCATAACGGCATGTCGTAATGTAATGACATGCGCCGCCTCCGCAGAAGCTTGGGCCAATCTTGGATTTGGCCCCACTCTGCGACTCCAAATCGAACCGCAAAAAATTGTTCGCTCTCAACTTTTTTCTGCCCGTGAAGTTTCGCCCACTCCGCGACAGCACTGCCGCGATTGCCAGCTTTTCCACGCTTCCATTGACAAAGACAAGCGCGGCTGGCACGACAGCTTTACTTGCTTCAACATGCCGCTCTTCATTCTCACGGAAACGGCCGCAGGGTAAGTGTTTGCTGCTCAATTCTGCTTGTCCTCCGACCCAAACAACACCGAGCGACGAGCTGGGACACGCGACCACTTGTTACGCGACCATACATTCCATCACTTGTCACCTGCATTAGCTGCGGTGGCTTCAATTGGGATAATGGCAAACGGCTCTAACATTTTGTTTCCAGCTACGGCCTGCTCAAGGCGACCGACAAGAAGCTCCTCGAGTCGGATAACCTGTCGGACCGCCTGTCGACCATCGACAAGATCGTCAAGGAGTGAGTTTGCCCCGCGGTGTCGATACACCCCGCGGTCAATTCGCTAATTTGGTTGCCTTCAGGGTCAAATTGAAGGACTTTGTCAAGTTTGATAGCGCCGCGAGTGCTCTTGAAGAGATCACTGGTCTCGCGGAAGGCAAGGTTACGCCCAAGCTTGCCAGCCTCCTCAATGAGTTCAAAGATGAGAAGAAGATCACCTTGGCGGTGGCCGAGAGCAAGCTCGGCAGCTCTATCGTCAAGGGCCTTCCCCATCTCAACATCAAGCCTGTCTCGGACTCGGCCACGACCGAAGTGTTCCGTGCCATTCGCCAGCACATTGCGGACCTCGTGGGGATGCCTCCTGAGAACTTCAAGGAGATGTCCTTGGGTCTGTCCCACTCCCTCTCCCGGCACAAGCTCAAGTTCTCGCCTGATAAGGTGGACGTTATGATTGTCCATGCCATCTCGATGCTGGATACCATCGACAAGGACCTCAATGTCTTTGCCATGCGCGTCAAGGAGTGGTATGGCTGGCACTTCCCCGAGCTGGCCAAGATCCTTCCCGACAACCTGTCCTACGCCCGCGTCGCTGTGACCATGGGCATGCGTACCAACGCCCGGGAGGCCGACCTCTCGGAGATCCTTCCTCATGAGATCGAGACCGCCGTGAAGGCCGCGGCCGACATCAGCATGGGCAGCGACATCAGCGAGGAGGATTTGGCCAACATCAAGGAGCTGGCCGAGCGCGTTATCAGCCTTTCCCAGTTCAGGAAAGATCTTTCCGAATATATTGACAACCGCATGAAGGCCCTGGCCCCGAACATGACGGAGCTCCTCGGCCCTCTGGTCGGCGCTCGCCTGATCGCGCACACGGGATCCATCATGGGTCTGGCCAAGAGCGCTGGTTCGACCATCCAGCTGCTCGGCGCCGAGAAGGCCCTCTTCCGTGCCCTCAAGACCAAGCATTCCACCCCCAAGTACGGTCTCATTTACCACGCCTCGCTCGTCGGCCAGGCGTCGGCCCCGAACAAGGGCAAGATTGCCCGCCAGCTCGCCGCCAAGGTGGCCCTGGCCGTCCGCACCGATGCGCTTGCCGACTTCCCCGAGGATGCTGACGACGAGACCCGCGCCGCTGTCGGCATCCTTGGACGCTCCAAGATTGAGAACAGCCTCCGCATTCTCGAGGGTAAGCCGATCAACAAGGGTGTTGCGGTGAACCCCAACGGCATCGCTCTCGGCCCCTCCAAGTGGGACGTCAAGGAAGCCCGCAAGTACAATGCCGATGTTGATGGCCTCGCTGCCTCGGCCACTAAGCGTCCCCTCATTGAGGAGGTCGACGAGGAGATGGCCGACCTCCAGGTCTCTGAGGACAAGAAGGACAAGAAGTCCAAGAAAGACAAGAAGGACAAGGAGGAAAAGAAACCCAAGGACAAGGTCAATGAACAGGACTATGAGCGGCTTGCTGAGCAGGCGGGCATGTCCTACTCCAAGTTCATCAAGAAATTGGAGAAGGGTCAGATCCGCATCAACCCAGACGGTACCGTTGAGAAGCTGAAGAAGGACAAGGAGGACAAGGACAAGGAGGGCAAGAAGCGCAAGCACGAGGACACGCCGAGCAAGGAGGAGAAGCCCAAGAAGAAGAAGAAGAAGTCGGGCGAGGAATGAGTGTTTGCATTCCACGCGAGACTTTCTTTCTGTTTTTCTTTTTCTCGAGCATGATGCTTCTGTAGTATGATACTCCTTCTCGGCGTCCGGTTGGCAAGGGGGCTCTGGCGTTTTTGCGGTTTGCAAAGGGCAAGATGGATTGGCGTTGGGCGGGGTTTGTATGTTGAACGAGATCTCAGTTGAGCCTCAACACCCGCGAACAGATGTGGGTGTGGGATATAGTTTTCGGCATCTACATGCAGTACAAAGCAGGCAAATCGAGGGTAGTACATCCAGCAAGTAGCATGGCGATTAATGATATGTTTGGGATGGAATTTCGTTTGAGCAGTTTAGCAAGAGCCCAGAGTAGTAGTCAAGTTTCGTACACAATAAGGTACACCATCGGAGGTGTCAAGGAATCAAGTGTCGATTGGTTTGAGGTTCTTTGAGCTTGCGTAACGTTGAACTTGGAGTTGACGAACTGGACCCACTTTTATTTCTGGTCGTTTCCCGTCGCAACCTGCCCTGGAAATCCAAACATCCTTCCAACAACACCATCCAACAACCACCGACAAAAAATGCCCGACTCCCCACGACGACGATCGCGCTCGCGATCCCGCTCGCCAGCACGCCGTCCCAAGGTCACAGGCGGGTTCAAATGGAAAGAGAAGAAGCGCACCGACGACGACAACAACAACGAGTCCCGCGGCGGCTTGCAGCGTGGATATCGCGATCGGTCACCGAGAAGGGACAGAGAGAGGGATGGCGATAGGGAAAGGGACCGGGAACGGGACAGGGATAGGGATTATCGGAGGGATGATCGAGACCGGGAGCGGGATAGAGATCGCGATCGCGACCGCGACTGTGACCGTGACAGAGATCGGGATCGGGATCGGTTCAGGGACCGGGACAGAGATCGGGACAGAGACAGGTATAACGACCGCCGAGACCGCGACCGCGACCGCGACCGTCGTGAACGCGATAGATCCCCGCGCCGCGACGCCCCTTCCTCTGCCTCCTCCTCATCCAAACCTGCCAACAACAACAAGACCAAACCCGCCAAACCCTCCGTCCCAGCCGCCGCTGCGGGAGGAGAAGAAATGATTGTGGTGACGGTCAACGACCGGCTCGGCACCAAGGCGCAGATCCCCGCGTTCCCGTCCGACACAATCGGCCAGTTCAAGGTCATGGTGGCCATGAAGATTGGCCGCGAGCCGCACGAGATTTTGTTGAAGAGGCAGGGGGAGCGGCCGTTCAAAGACCATATCACGCTGGGAGACTACGGGATTTCGAATGGCGTGCAGTTGGATTTGGAGGTGGATACTGGGGATTGAGATGGTCGGTTTGGAGTTTGTTGGGAGTGTGGGTGCAGGCAGGGCGGTTTGGTGCTGGTGGCGGATTGGGTGGCGGTCTGGATGATGGGAGTGGTGGTTTGGGCTTCACTATATGTCGCCGCGAACACAGCCATCAACGGGGTATCCGTATCAGGACAGTTGAGGGCTATGATGGAGCGAAGGACAGAGGCAGTTCCCCCAGCCGGACAGTTTGGTCTTGGCTCTTCGACTCCTGCCTCTCACTCCTCTTGCATCGCCAGCTCATCACTACAACCGGCCGAGACATGGATCGGATACTCTTTCAGGGCTTGTCTGACAGTGTAGTATACCAATCGAACAACAACGTGTTCCTCATTCCATTCCTCGAACAATCAGATGTCAACGTGGGACGGATCATGTGCGGAATATTGTAAGTGTGTACTGTGCCGTGCTCGGCAGTCTCAAGTCTACAGAAACAATTGCGTCAGAGGCCCGTTCCAAGTTTCCGGGCCCCTGCGGAACCGGTTTTTCTAGAACCACAACTCTTAATTAACAGACTTAATTAACGAGAACGCCACATCCTTTTGGCTTGCCAGACGGAATCTCAAATCACGACATACTTACATCCGTGCCTGTCGGTAGATGTATGCATGTCGGTAGTGTGACGGAAGATTTGTCGACGGCAGATATGCAGCTTTATCTTGGTAACCTTTGAGATCTCAGGAACCTTCAACGTTCCAGGTTGTGTTCGACGCCATGTGCTGCCGAAAAGGTATCAATCAGCGAAGACATGGGGATGATGGATGTTCCTCCAGAGTATGATGGGTGGGAAACGGCAAACATTTGAATCGATCTAGGCTCTTGACGTTTTCAGACTCACAACTTCACATCACAGCTCTCCCTAGCCAACATCTCAGAAACACCAAAAGATGACATCCACTCGCTGTGTTGTTCATATTCTCCAACCCCCTTTTTGTGTCGTGAACAAAAGTAACGCTCAAAAAATATGTACAAGAAGATAATAAGATAGTACCCTCCGCTCATCCACTCATGGTTTCAACCTCCTCCTCCTGAGCCACCCCATCCACACTCCATCTCTCTCCAGGCCCTCTGTCTCTAGGCACTAATTACTCAAAACATCTTCGGCTTCTCGCAGTACCGGGTGATGCAAGCATCGCCGGGGCGGGCGCAAATGCCGCAGCTCTCGTTGCAGCACACGGTGCCCGTCGGGCAGATCTTGTCGCCGCACTGCACGCACGCCTGCATCGTGCAAGCCATCCCAGGGGGCGTGCAAATTCCGCACGACGGGTTGCAGCAGGTCGTGCCGGCGGCGCAGACGTTGGGGCCGCCTGTTGTTTTGGGGGGAGGGGAGGTTAGTTATGCTGCTGGGTGGAAGTTTGGAGGTGTTAATGGGATAGGGGGGAGGGGGAAAGGACATAGATGGATTGGAAGGTGATGGAGAGGGAGAGGATGATGGGGAAGAGACGGCCGTTAAGGAGGTGCGTATTACTTACATTGCTCGGGCTTCGCGGGGGTCTTGATCTCGTCCTGGGGCAAGGGGTTGGCCAGGGCCGCAGTGGCGGCGAGCAGGGCGGTGAGGAGGACGGTCTTGATGGGAGCCATGTTGATGGTTTGTTGTGGTTTAGTTGAGGGTTTGAAGATGTAAGTGGTGTGCTTGTGGTGGAAGGCGTTAAGTTTTGTTTGGGGTATATATCGAGCAAGAAAGCTCCAGAGGAAAAGGCACGAGTGTTGGAAAGGGTTGGATCTGAGTGAAGGATCCTCGATCTGAAGGAAACAAACTCCTGATATTAATATGTGCTCTTCTGCTCGTCCCTGGCACTTCGAGAAAACTAGTCATCCCAATTCTTTTTTTCATTTTGTCTTTCCACCAAACCCCCTGACCATATCATGAGACCTAAAATTAGCAAACTCCCATGTTCAAACTTTTCCCGGATTCCCGTGGTCGGATCGGCTCGACCAACGGAGCAGACGGCGGCGGAAGTATACCGTCACACCGGGTGTCGGAGGCTAGCCGGATGAAATGACACTGCGTCTTACGACCAAGATCCTGGGGGTAAAAGATTTCTAACCAACAACACGAGGCTCCAACGAGGGCAGAAACTATTACTAGCAGGATGGATTGGACGGAGGTCTACGTCCGACGATCGGCACCAGGGCACCCTTCTTTCGGAGGTTCGGAGTGGAATCTTCCACGCCAAGCTGGTGGTTGTGGTAGTTGTCTCCGCCGAGTAACGTGGTTGAGGGTGTCTTGGTACCCGGTTTCTGTTGGCTGTAGGGCGTGATGATCCTCGTGGCGAGGATGCTGCAGAACATGCGTATAACGTTGCGGGGCCCCGGGTTGATTTTCCTGTCAGTGATGGCATGACGAGGTCGGCAATTGGAGCGTTTGGGCGGAATACGACGTCACATATTGACACGAAACAATGGCCTTTTTTGGCTTTTGGCAGACCACCCACACCAAAACGTTTTCCGTCGTACCGCAATGTTGCAATCGCCCAAGAGTCTGGCAACTTGGCGGCGTTCGACTACGTACTCCGGATACAAGCCGACAAAGATACGAAGTCCGGATGCTGGGCCGGCTAGAGAGGTTGACACACACACACAGGGGTTCTGGCCCTTGACAGTTTGGATGTCCATGCGTCGAGGTGTAATTTCGACAAGGCCGGCGTCCACAATTCCTCCGGTCCGTTGGGTCTGTGAGCGGGAATGCAAGCAGGTCATGGGCTTGAGATAAGGACGAAGGCAATTATACGTATTCCGGGGTGTTGGAAAGAGGATTCATTGTTGGTTCTCTTCATCCCATCCTTCAATGCCAAGGCTTCGAGTTGTTAGACTGCCGTGTGTCACCTTATCAGCAACGGCTAACCTTCTGTTCAAATAATTAATATCCCGGTGATACTGGCAACTTGGTGACATCCCAATGCTGAATTCAGTCGACGGCATCTCCAGCCGAGGGTTTGATTCTTTGTCATACATGAGCAAAGTTCAGCTGATGATGGAATGGAGGATGCTAACCTCGTGGCGCGTCTCAGGACTTTTACGGGCTTGGGGCTTGTTATTGGATTGATATGCTGAGGCATTGAAGTGTTCGAGTACGAGGCCAGCCATATTCAACGCCTCTTATGTCGTCTCGGAGACTGGAGGGGAGTTCGTTCCCAAGTCAGTTGTGAAGTTGGACAGGAATGGTCGAGTCAGTGAAGGCATCAACTCAGAAATGCCTAACAGGTGTCAATCCGGGCACCTGGCCGACGTCCGGGGAATATAAGTCCCTGCGCTGGGTGTCCTCTTTAACAAGCCTCCTCTCAATGGCCACATACCCGAGTGTGGCCGAGCGGTATTGAGAGGAGGCCCTAGATTCGCCAGGCACGCCCACGCCGTAAATCGAAAACGTCCTGGGTTCGACCCCCAGACGCGTCGGAGTAAAAACCATCTCGGGGGTTTTCGTAACCATTCCACCTCTACTCGACCGGCGCGGGAGTAGGGCTGGGGGTGAGCTTTTTGTCTTTTTTCTTCTTTCCTTGATCCCAATTCATGTCACATAGATGACCCCCCCTCCAAAGGATGGCTTCGAGTGCAATGGCCACTTTCTTGTTGGAGTTCATGATTCGTGTCCCCCGACGCGAGATTGATTATGTCGGTGATGTACTTTTTTTTCTTGTCTTTCTTTTGTTTTTTCCTCTTTTGTGTCCATGACCTACTTAAACAGGGCTACTCGTTGTTGAGAAATTATTTCGCCGTCAAGAATGTGTTTCCATTGAATACGAGGTGCATGTTGTCCATTTGATTGTTGAAACTGTTGACTTGTTCATGAAATGAATGACGTCTGGCCTCAAAAAACAAGGCGGAGCCGTGCGAAAATTGGGTGCGCAACTTTCAATGCACTGTACAGAAGAACCTTGATGTCCCGACGCGCTGCGATAAGATAAGGACAGTCGCGATTCAAGAAATTATTCCACCAAGCTCCAAGCTTGCTCAGGGACTGCCACCATTCTCAACATCACTATTCCACATCCCTATCTCTGGCCATTCTGTCGACGGCGAGCCCTCTCCATGTCGGAGACTGTGCTCAGCACCCTCTGTGGCATCTGCCACAGCAAGCCGCCCAAGTACAAATGTCCCCGTTGCGGCGCCCGCACCTGTTCTCTACCTTGCGTCCAGAAACACAAAGCTCGAGCCGACTGCAACGGCAAAAGAAACCCCGCCGCCTTCATTCCTCTCAATCGCCTCAAGACCGACGCAGGGATTGACCACGATTACAACTTCCTTACCTCCATTGAGCGCGCTCGTCAGCTCGCCGAGAAGGACGTCGTCGAAGAGCGTCGGCTGTTGACAGAGAAGGAACTTCATCCTCCCAACGAAGACGAATATTTCCGCAAGGTCTGGAAAGGCGACGACCTGCTCCATCTGCCCGTTCAGCCTCACAAACACCCATACAAGAAGCCCTTTGGCGAAGATGGCCCGGCCGTCACCGACGGCTTCGACCGCCACGTCCGCCATCGCTTGCGGCAGCTCGACATCAAGGTCATCAGGGCGCCACAGGGCCTGGCTCGGCACAAGGCAAACAAGACAGCCTTCAACAGGCGCACACAAACCATCAACTGGCAGGTTGAGTGGCTAGTCTTTGACGCCTCAAGGCTTGACATCCTTGCCTTGCGCAACCAAGAAACCAGTCCCCTTCGCATCCTTCAAAAGACTCTCGAAGGGGAACCTCTCCACCAAGGTCTAGCGGCCGCCATAACCTGGCGATGCAACCACCTCGACCGCCAAAGCCGCGAAGCTCAAGAGCCTGCTGAGGACGAGGCGGACCCCGACGAATCGCCGCGGAAGAGGCGCAAGACTCACCACAAATCCAAGCCCAACCAGCAATCTCGATTTTGCCAACACGCCTCCTCGAGCGCCTGGTTCAACCCCGCGCCTTCAACTTTCCAATCTCCCTTCACCTCCGCCTGGTCAACCACCACTCCCACCGCTCAGATCACCTTCCCGCTTGAAGAGCAGTTAGCAACCTGGCGGTTTTATCTGGTCAAGCACGCCGTTCCTGAGCCGAAACCCATTTCAAACTTTCCCATAAAAGCCGAACAATTAATTTCCAACAACAACAAGAACCGCTGCACGACCCTCTTACAGCTCCAACCCACATCCAACCTCACCGACGCCCTCTCCGGCCGCACGATTGTTGAGTTTCCTACTGTCCTTGTCATGCCTCCAGGCGGAGTGATTCCTGATGGGTACGCGGTGGGCGACTGGCCCCGGCGGACCCCGGAGGAACAAAGTAATGGCGCTACGTTTGGTCGGTATCCAGGGTCCCACAACGACAACAACAACGATGGGGCGGGCAAGAAACGGCCGTTTGCTTCCACCACTCGTGGAGGCCGTGGCGGGAAGTTTGGTGGCACCGCGGGTGCTGCCGGGAGGGGCCAGAAGAGGGCGAAGCTCGGCAATGGCGAGGTATCTCGCAGGCCGGGAGGAAACCGGGAGCCGCAATCAGATGATGAGGATGGTGGCGATGACGCGGAGGAGGGCGAGGTTGATAGCGATGGTGAGGATGTTGTGGTGAAACGGGATTTGGCAGGGGCGGATGTGCAGGAGGAGTCGGCTGAGGAGTCATCGTCATCATCAGAGTCGGAGTCAGATTCGTCGTCGTCGTCGGAGGATGACTCGGATGAGGATAGTGACAGCGACCGCGAGGAGGCGGACGAGGATGGGGAGATCAAAGAAGAGGGTGGTGACGTACAAAAGGAAGAGGAGGATGAAGATGAAGCGCCGCCTGAAGAGCAAAGTACACGGAAGCCTGTTGCGGGGTTGGTGGATTACGGATCGTCAGATGAGGAGTGATGGCCTCATAGGAGATGTTTGGAGTCCATTCTCGACAGAGTACTCGTATGGGCTCTCGCAGTAGAAGGACGGGACTGGGAATGCTGGAAGTCCCATCGCAGAGCGTTTGACAACATCATCGGCGATGTTGAAACTGGCATCTATCGATAATATACAATGGGCACATGATGCTCTGTTTGTAACTGCTATGAGTAGGTGTATACCTGGGCTTGTTGTCACCATGATATGAATTAACTGTGAAGTTGAAAACTGATTACGGCCAAGCATATTACCCAACCTCATCTCCATCTCATGCTCCAGAACCTTCGACAGGGATGTCCTGAGATAGGTAGCAACACACCTAACCGTCCTTAGCAAGCAAAAAGTACCAATTCTTTATTTTAGAGATTATCCCCAGCACATGGTCTAGACTCATCAATGCGCCAACGAGTTGTCTTGTCTTGTGGATCTTGCTCTCAAACAGATGGTCATGGTCCAGCAAACGACGAGATACTCAGTGCTCGAAGGGTCGGTTGGCGTCAACGCCACCTGGTTTTTGTTCGGACCTGCAATTGGGAGCTCCGAAAAGACCGTTCAATTCCACTATGGATACTACGGTCTATGACGTAAAGAGGAGTCCTTTTCCCGAGGCAGCGGACGGAGATGCTAAAAAGAGATAGCCAGGATTGGAGGGATTGGATGACGACGTAAGAGAATCACAATCACCCGGAGAAGTTCCAAGGGTGAAGCACAAACACCGGGGTGCGCAGGGCGAGGTACCCGGACATGGTGAGGTGGAAGACAACCAGGCCAAGGACGATGTGGGAAAATGATCATCAACATGGACTTTTGTGAAGGTGATGATTACGGCACGATCGATATGGACTTTTGCCCACACATCGAGACCAAATTCGGTGTCCGCGGCGCAACGAAGCTCACCTAATCATCCAACAATAGGTAACTACCTAGGTAGGTAGGGCAGGCAGCTTGCCATGCCGAGGCGCAAAATCTCCATCCATCCATCCATCCATCCATCCCGCCGGGACACCGGGAGCATATACGCTTTTGCCCAGAGGACCCGAGGCGAGGCGATAGGTAAGCAAACGGCGGGTAAAAAGGAATCGCGGCGCCTCTTTTCTTGCCATATGCCTGGTGGTGGCGAATGAGGGGGTGTTTTTGTCCGGGAGTATGTACGTAAGCGAATCCATTCTCTGCGTCACCCGTTTACTGTATGTACAGTGCTCAGGAGGGAGTGAGGACTGATGACATCGACTTTGGTTCCCATTTGTTCCAAAACTCAAATACGATAAAATACGACAGATGGCCCCGCTTGAGATCACCAGAGCAGAGCCACAAGCGAAGCTATCACGTATCGTCGAAAAGAAAAATTCTCGAAAGCTTGTCTAGGGTGGTTCTAATTATCCTCACAGGGCTAGAGGGGATCCACATGGCATGCTGATGGTGTGCCCTCCTCGAATTAGGTAGGCTTGGTTGACGATATGAGAGGCCAAAGACAGAAAACTTTTTTGTTCGTGACATGTGAAAGTCGAAACCCCCCTCCTCCCAAAAAAGGTTGTGCTGGCTGGCTGGGCAGGGCTGGCAGAGCACCAACCACCCAATGTCGTGGCGGCGTTGTCAAAAAAGTCCAGCCGCATCCGGCTGCGGGGTGGGTCCCCGATCCGGAAGCGGCATCCGTGCCTGGGAGAATGGAACACGCAACAGGCCAGGACGGGCCAGGACGGGCCAGGGCTTCGGTTTCTGAGGCTTAGCGCCCCGATCATGTCCGATCATGTCAAAGAAGAGCCGAGTCGGGTGATTCCGGTCGGTCAGGGGACCGGGAGAAGGAGGGGCGGTTGTACCTTGCCTTAGGAAGGCGGGAACAGCATTGGCAGGTCGGGTAGACGACAATGAAGAGTGGGATGGAGGGAGTGAGCAGCCACCACCTCAGGTGGGATGCCTCGACACGTGGACGAAAGGAGAGGTGGTGATCGCGATCGCCTACCTCGATGTCTACCGAGAGCAGTAAGAGCGGGCCTGGCCCTTTTGACTCGGAATCAAGGAAACATGTTTACTATTACTACCCATGATGCCGACACCGCCCTGATTTCTTGTCCCGTTGTTGCTCCCGATACAGTGCTTGCATGCTTGCATGCTTGCATGCATGCACCATGCACCCAGACAACAAACGGTGGGCCAGCGATCTAGTTGATGCAGACCGGTGTGTGCGTCCAGGCCGTCGGGTTGGCGAGTTGGTGTTGCAGCAAGCTTGGATCGAGGCGCGTGTCGTGATAACGGCATGCCGCCAGGTGATTGCGTACCTATCAACAGTGTGATGGGCACACCACCATCTGTCCGGACGATGCGAGCCGGTGCATACGTACACTGAGGTGGAGTGGAATTGAGAACCTACCTAAGCTGGTAATGGTGATTTGGCATTAAAAGTGCTCTTCCTCGTCTTGAGGCAAATGCCATCGATCAGCAACCACCATGCCCCAATTGACGAAATCCTTTGCCGCCAGGCCGAGAACAAGACATACTGAAGGCGGCGACAGGAGGAGCCAGACCTGACTTTCACATGCCAGATCGCAAAGCTCCCAAGACCCTGGTCCTTATCTTGACAGGGGTCCCGCTCAACGTCAGCCGTTCAAAGTGGGGGCTTGAACTTGAACCTCCTGTTGTGTTGTCGCCCTCCAGCCCTGAAGCTTCGGATGCGAAGGTCCCCCACCGTTGCACCCGAGCACTGTTGGAACGGACAACCTGAAGTCACGGATCTGGCAGCCCAATCGGATTCCATGGGGCTGTTTTGGAAGGGGAGGTTGGGCAAAACAAGAAGGATGAAAGACAAAAGAAGCATGTGTCACAAAAGGGAAAAAGAGATAGGAAAAGATCGAGGTCAATGGATGAGAGCAGCCGGGCCGTTTCCTCAGGTCCACGGGTCCCCTGGAGTCTGGGCCCCCATGGCCGGCATAGTACCCGTATAGTAGCCGGGCCAGTCCTGCTGTGCCGCTTGGTCGGCAGGCCGGCGGGGCCATGACGGCAGCTCGAGTCTGGAAGCACATGCAAGATGGTTTCGGGTGCGGCAACAGAGAAGCAGCCGGCGCAATGGCCACCCACCTACCGACCAGCAACGGGCGTGCTTGCTGGCTGCATGCTTTTAAATGTGGCGTTACCGTTTCGTCCTGTCCTGGCGAGCTCCCATCAGATAGGTTGTGTGAGGTGTCTGACCCAGTTTTATGCCCTGTGCTATCCTGCCCGACCCGGCTCCTCCTTTCTTCTCCCTCTAATATCAAGCTTGGGAGCCACCTCTACTTCTTTTTTCTGTCTTGATCTCCCCATCCTCCCATCCATCCATTCATCCCATCCAACCACCACCCATTGACTGAGATTGTCGGCTGCAAAACACCACAAACGCAGCACAAATACTCATTGGATCAACCATCTTGATCTTTGTCCCTTGACAGTGTCAGAGTCAGGTATTGTACCAACTGCTGCTGGTCTTGTTGACGTTGTCGTCACACCACCGGGACACATTGGACTGACAAGACTTGGGAATAGAGCCTACGAACTTACATCTCGCAATGTCGGAACAAACAACCACGCCGGTCGTTAACGGCGACTCGCCGCACTCGCACACTCTTCGCGTATGTCACCGTCTCTCCATCCACCGACCTACCATAACCTACCTGAAATACTGACCTCCCACCCGCAGCACCTCCTCACCATCCCGGCCGTCCAAGACTCTGTCCGGGCCTTCTCCAACTCCTCTGTCGGACGCGTCTCGCAACAGCTTGGCAACACGGCTTACTCGGCCTACAATGCTTACTCCAAACTGATCCCGGCGCCCATCATCTCGCTGGTCAACAAGCCGCTGGCCTACGTGGTGCCCTACGCCCAGCGCGTCGACGAGCGTTGCGACCAGACCCTCACGCGCGTGGTGGAGCGGTACCCGGCGGTCAAGAAGCCCAGCCCGGAGCTGCTCCGCGACGCTCGCGAGGCCGTCTACAAGCCCGTGCGCCACGTCAGCGAGGTGTACC
The DNA here is from genome assembly GCF_041956435.1 of Mycothermus thermophilus. Classification (NCBI taxonomy): domain Eukaryota; kingdom Fungi; phylum Ascomycota; class Sordariomycetes; order Sordariales; family Chaetomiaceae; genus Mycothermus; species Mycothermus thermophilus. The sequence goes on along the minus strand of NW_027191432.1, from coordinate 640,335 downwards.
GCGGCGTGTACGAGCGCGAGGTGAACAACCACCACCACTCGTCGTCGACCAACGGCGCGTCGCCTACCGTTGCCGAGCGGGCCAAGGAGGTGGTGCCAGCCCCCGTGGTGGCCAAGGCACAGGCGGCCGTGGTGACGGGCAAGGCGGCGATGACGACGGCGGCGGTGGTGGGCGTGGAAGGGACGATCCTGGCGCTCAAGGAGGCGCTCCGCTGGGGCGAAGGGTCCAGGATCGCCGGGGCAATTCGCATCGTGATCGATAAGCTCGAGAAGGCGGCCCTCAGGCAGCGCGGCGAGGTTAGTCCGACCTCGACGGTCAATGATGTTGATGCCCAGGAGGGGGAGGAGGGGCAGCGCAGCCCGTTGAAGGCTGCTAGTACTTGAGAGGTGATTGAGCCTTACGTCCCCCACGGAGTATTACAAGTAAGGGGTCAGGGGATGTTGAGTTGTCGCTCTGTATGAGCTTTCTTTCGCCTTTTGTTTCCTTTAATCATTTGTGTTTGGTTCGACTACGGTTAAAAGAAGGGTTTAGGCGAACAACTTGGTTTCTTTTTCTGTTTTGTTCCAGGGTGCTTGGGATGTCTTCTTAGGGTCGAGGAAGGATAACAGCAAGGCTTCACAGAGACGGAGATTGAGAACAATAGGAAAGCAGAAAAAACCAGCGTTAGAATGAAAGCTCGAGTAAGGCTAGGGTAATTTGTCTATTTGCATGACTTTATGTTTCTGTAAACACCTGATGGCTGTGTTGAGAACTGCTCGAGAGTTTCGAGGAGGGCTTGACAAAAAATGCAGTGAAGATATCACGAGCACAATGTCCAAATCTTGGCGGACCTGCTGGTGAGCCTGCGCAGGTGATGGATGACTAAGCCGCCAGGCTAACCGTATTCGGAATGGGCGGTCTGTGTCTGCCCCGCTACACCCCGCCGACGGCGCCGGGAGTGTTTTGCAGAAAGTGCATTACCTTAGCCTTAGTCAGATTTCCGGCATCAAAGAACGTCAACATTAGCCATGTCTTATAAACCTCTTAAGAATCCGGTTGTTTGTGGAGTGTGTGAGGCTTCGAGTCATGTCGAGGGAGTTCTGTAGGTAAAAGACGCCAACAATACAAATACTGAGCTCTGCTCCTGGTCTTTTTCGATGAGGACTCTTTCTCGCATCACCATCTTGATTGCCATCGTCGTGGGACTCGTCTCGGCTTTGGTAGTTTACTTTCCACACTTGCTCGAAACGCCTACACAAGTCATCATCAACACTTTCAACAAACCAGCGTCAGCACCAGAAAACACAATAACTACCACGAGCGCTACCCCTATTACTACTACTACCACCTCTTCGTCCGTACCAACAACAACAACCACCTCATCCACCATGGCCACCTCCGCAGCAGCAACCGCCTCCCGCCGGCTCATCCCCCGCCTCATCCGCCAAGCCGTCCTCGCGCGCGAGCAGTCCGAAGGCGCCGGCGCCACCGTGCGCCGCTCCATCGGCACCCCGTCGCTGCGCCATCTGACCCCCTTCCTCATGCTGGACCACTTCAGCGTGTCTCCCGGCGCCGGGTTTCCGGACCACCCGCATCGCGGACAAGAAACCATCACGTACCTCCTGCAGGGCGGCATCGACCATGAGGACTTTGCCGGTAACCGCGGCCGCCTGGGGCCGGGAGATCTGCAGTTCATGACGGCGGGACGGGGGATCGTGCACGCCGAGATGCCGGTGCAGAATGAAGACGGGAGCGCGAATGTCGGGTTGCAGCTGTGGGTGGATCTGCCCAAGCATTTGAAGAGCTGTGAGCCACGGTATCGGGATTTGAAGGCCGAGGAGGTGCCGGTGGTGAAGACGGACGGGGGGAAGGTGACGGTGAAGGTGATCAGCGGGGTGAGTCAGGGGGTGGAGAGCGTGAAAGACCTGGCGTACACGCCCGTGTGGTTTTTGGATATCGAGATCCAGCCCGGGGGCAAGATTGTGCAGGAGGTGCCCGAGGGGTGGACGGCGTTTGTGTACACGCTCGAGGGGGAGGTGGTGTTGGGGGATGTGGAGGGCGCGGGCGGCGAGAGGAGGGTGATTCCGCAGTTCCATAACGTGGTGTTCAAGAACGAGGGCGAGGCCGTGTATGCGTCGGTTGACGAGGGCGCCGAGAAGCCGGCCAGGTTCGTCCTGGTGGCGGGCACGCCCCTCGACCAGCCGATTGTGCAGTACGGGCCGTTTGTGCTGACGAGCAAGGAGGAGGTGTACCAGGCGTTTATGGACTACCAGACGCACTCGAACGGGTTTGAGAGGGCCAAGGGGTGGGAGAGTGAGATTGGGAAGAGTATGTTGCACTGAAGGAGAGGAGAAGGACGGCGGATAGTTTTTGTTAGATGTATACCCGAGGTTGGGTAGTTTGTCTGTTAGTTGTGGTCCAATTTACTATGAGTTGATTGCTTCCGGTGCTCTTCCTCAGGCCTGAGCTGTAGTCTATGATATGGTTGAACGTCTGTCCATAGATCCCGAGCTTTCTGTAAGTATATGATGCTTTCGAGGGCCAGAGATGTGTGACACAATACATGTTTTAACTTTTTGTTATTTATCCATTTATTTATTTATTTTTTTTTTTTTGAAAAGCCAACAATTAACCTATCGGGCATCAAGATGATCTCTTTTCTCACCCTCTAATTCCTTTTTATTCCTACAGTTCACTGTTCTGGTTGTCTTTGAGGGCCGAGGACGAACACCTGCAGACAGTAGTCGGCCAAGACCCAATGCCAGCTCCGACAACACATTCAAACAATTCAATGATATCCACCAACCTCAAACCCCAACCTCCAGTCAACATCACTCAATAACCACACCACCACACGCCTCCCCATCCCGGTGTCCAAACACGCCTGTGTATAAAACCATGGCCTCCAAAGCAGGAGGGGCCAAAGACCCGCTCCTCCTCCGGCACACCTCTGCCGCGCTCCAAAATCTCTGCACCACCTGTGGCCTCCGGCGCACCGGCACCAAACCCATCCTCGCCAACCGTTTGCGACATGCCGCACAATCCTTTCGTCCACTCCCCAAAGACGCGCGAGTGCTGAGCCTGGACATGGGCATCAGGAACTTTGCCTTGAGCCTGATCACCCCTGCATCTCCTTCCACTTCATCATCTTCATCTGGAGTCCTAAAAACCCCGGTGAGGCTACTCGCCTGGGAACGAATCGACCTCCTTTCCCTCGCCTCTTCTTCTTCTTCTTCATCTCCATCACCATCATCATCATCATCATCCCCCTTCTCCCCACCTCCCAACCATCCAGACACCGACGCCGATGCCGACGACAAAAAAGAAACAGAGAAGAACCTCTTCTTCACCCCCTCGGCGCTGTCCTACTCCACCCTCCGCCTGGCCGTCGAGCACCTCCTTCCGCACCGCCCGACCCACGTGCTCATCGAGCGGCAGCGCTTCCGCTCCGGGGGCGCCGCCGCCGTGCTCGAGTGGACCGTGCGCGTCAACTCGCTCGAGGCGATGCTGCATGCCGTGCTGGCGGCGTTGAATCTCAACTTGAGGCGCGGGTGGGATGACATGGCAAACTCCTCCTCCCCCTCCTCCTCCTCTTCGTACCCCTCCTTGTCAGGTGGTGATAAGGGGAAAGAGGAGGTAATAGTGGGGAAGCTGCCGTATTGTTGGTGGTGGCACGGGGAAGTGCAGTCCATCGCGCCCAAGGTGTTGGCGGGGTTTTTGCTCCCCGAAGATGTCGTTGAAAAGGAGCTCACTTCAAGCGAGGAGGTGGTGGAAGAGGAGGAAGAGGAGGTGCCGGAAGGGGTGGTGATGGAAGATGAGGTGGGTGGAGAGAATCAAGGTAGGAGGAAAACGAAGAGAAAGAGAGCTGCGACAGGGAGGAACGCGGTATATCGCTTGCTGAAGCAAGAGAAGATCAAGCTCCTGACAGAGGTGCTGTCCAGCGGCATGGTGCAGCCTGCCGAGGGTCGGCCGAGGGAGATGGTGGATAGGTTTCTTGCGGCCGTGGAACGGAAAGCTGCGGGGGTTAGGAGGAAGAAGACAGGAGACAAAGAGGTGGAGGATATTGGCAAGATGGATGACCTTTGTGATTCTCTACTGCAGGGCATGGCATGGGTCCAGTGGCAGAGCAACCTCGAGGCGCTGATCCAGGAACAACCTGAACTGCTTGAGCAACCTCAACATGATTGATTCATGATACCCGGATCAAAGAATAGACTAGACTCTCATTAATCTCACAGCTTAATCGCTGTAATAATAATCATCATACGCGCCCTCCATCCTCTGCGTGCTCACCCACTCCTCGCTGGCCAGGCCCTTCATCATGCGTCTCTTCAGATCCTGGGGATCCTTGTGCCAGTCGCAGGCAAAATCGCACTCGGGCACCTCTTCCTCGCCAAAGTACCGACATATAAAGGCATGCCGACACCCATCCGTCGACTCGCAATACTGAACCAGCCGGTCCAAACTCTGCATTCTCGCCTGGAGGTTATTGTCCTCCTGCTTCTTGGCCGCGGCAGCCCGGCTTCCCGCCAGGGCATTCGCGTCTCGCATCAACATATTACACACCCTATCCCGATCCTCCCGGGCATAGTACAGGAAACAATAACTCGCATTCCCATCTCGCCCCGCTCTTCCCGCCTCTTGATAGTAGCCCTCAAAGCTCTTGGGCAGCCGCCAGTGCACGACGAAGCGCACGTTTTCCTTGTCGATGCCCATGCCGAACGCGGTCGTGGCGACGATAATATCGTAGCCCGGCTCGTTGTTGATCCACCGCGCCAGGGTTTCCTCCTTCACCTCTTTGGACAGCTTGGCGTGGAAGGGCCTCGCGCCGATGTTTTCGCAGCGCAGGGCGGCGGCGAGGGATTCGCACTCGTCGCGCGAGAGGGTGTAGATGATGCCGGGGACGTTCTCGACCCGCTCCCCTCTGGCTTCCAGCTCGGCGCGGCGCTCGCCGGCGGCACGGCGGGCGTAGACGCCCTTGAGCCAGGTCACGAAGTCGTCGTAACGGTCGTTGGCCTGGTCGCTGGTGAAGCGGACCTCGAGGTGCAGGTTCGGGCGGTGGGCGGTCATGGTGAAGTTGCGCAGGCGGTCCGGGGTGCGGTCGAGGCCCAGAGTCGACAGAATGTCGGCGCGGACCTGGGCGTTGGCGGTGGCGGTGAGGCACATGATGGGAACATCCGGGAAGGTGTCGCGGAACCAAGTGAGACGCTTGAAGTCCTTGCGGAAATCGTGGCCCCATTCCGAGATGCAGTGGGCTTCGTCGACCACGACGCGGGCGAGTTCTTTTTGCTCATGGACGAGGCGCAGGCGGTCGCGGAAGCGGTCGAGGGAGCAGAGCTCCGGGGTGACATACAGGAGGCGGGTGCGAGGGTGGCCGGTGGCCAGGTCGCGGTAGATGTGGTCACGCTCTTGCATGGGAGTGTTGCTGTTGAGGGTGCGGGCGTCGATGTTGGTAGCGCGGAGGGCCTCGACTTGGTTCATCATGAGGCTCAACAGGGGGGAAATGACGATGGTGACTGTTGGAATGTCAGCACGGTGTTCATGATGATCATGAAGATGCTCATGATGAAGGGTGAGCTGAGGGTAAACATACTCCCGCGGTCAATGACGGCGGGCAGCTGGAAGCACAGGCTCTTGCCAAACGAGGTGGCGGCCTGGACGAAGACGTCGTAGCCATCGAGGGCGGCGAGGATGATTTCGCGTTGGTGTGGCCTGATGTGAGTGTTAGTGGTGGTATTTTTTTTATAAAAATAGAATGAAAAACATAAACATACCGGAATGAGGTCTTGTTGAACTGTCTCCGAAGAGTAAAGTCAATGTCTTGCAGGGAGTCGCCCCTTTTGAGAGGAGGCATGGCTCTCTGGTTATCGACTTGTCGTGGCGGCATTCATGGCCGATTCATTATCTGATCATTTCTCGAGAAGATATATCGAGTCCACAATTTAACGAATGAGAAATTGCAGCTGGCCGAGTGTATGAGTGAGAGAAAGGAGGAAGTCGTGTTTGTTGACAGCGTCGAGGGGCAGTCGAGGGGCAGCCAAGCCAGGGTTAGGGTTGTCGTACTACATACATACTGCACATTCAACAAGAGGGGAATTGTTGGTCCATTGGGCTCGTGTAACACACAATAGGGCCAGATACTCTGTACCCCTTGGCCAGAAGCACTTCAATTCGCCTCAAAAGATAGTTAAAATCAGACATATAACCTGAATTGACCTTCATTGACCAGGAATCTGCAAGTCAATGCTCAATTGAGTAACAAATTGAAGTATACTAATAGATGCGGTATGCAATGCGTCCACTTTCCTTGTAAACTGTCTGGGTACCTTGTCAGCGCGATCCGAGGAAGCCGAGACCCACCCAAAAAGAATTGGGCTCCCTTTGGTTCTTGACCTGCTCCAACACGTATAAAGCCGTCTACAACGCACTCGTCCAGCCCAGCGTCGCATCAGCCGGGTCCCCGACGCCTGAACCGCCCTCCGACACCATGGCCACCAAACAAATCTCGCTCAAGCTGAGCGACCGGGCTCCCAAGAAGCCCATCCGCAACCTCCCCAAGTCCATCGACCTCCCCGCCGATGCCACCGTCGAGGACGCAAAGAAGGCCATTGCCAAGCAGGCCGGCATCAAGGACTACAACCGGATCGGCCTGTTCGACCCCACCAACAAGTCCATCCTCAAGAACCGCCGCGCCCTGATCCGCGATGAGCAGGGCGTCATCTCGGCCGGCGAGCTGTCCGTCAAGGACCTGGGTATGCTACCTCTCTCACCTCTCAGCTCTCACCTACCTGTAACTGACCCCTCCCCTCCCAACAGGTCCCCAGGTCGCCTGGCGCACCGTCTTCGTCATCGAGTACTTCGGCCCCATCCTCTTCCACGCCCTGATCCCCCTGGTCCGGCCCTATCTGTACAGCATCTTCCCGGCCCCCTTCACCTACATCGACGAGTCCAAAACCCCCATGACGCGCGTGCAATGGCTCCTCTTTGCCCTCTTCCACCTGCACTTCCTCAAGCGCGAGTACGAGACGCTCTTTGTGCACAAGTTCTCGGCCAACACCATGCCTGTTCGCAACATCTTCCGCAACAGCTTCTTCTACTGGTTCTTCGCCGGCCTGGTGTGCTCCCTGGACCTGTACGCCCCCAACAGCTTCGCCGCCCGCGACGAGCTGGGCCTGCTCGACTACGCCGGCCTGGCCCTGTGGACGTACGGCGAGGTGTGCAACTGGATCGTCCACCAGCATCTGGCCAGCCTGCGCAAGCCGGGCGGCACCGAGCGCGGCATCCCCAACTGCATCGGCAGCAACCTCGTCACGAGCCCCAACTACATGTTTGAGGTGCTGGCGTGGGTCGGCGTCATTCTTGTCAGCCGCAGCTGGACCGTGGCGCTCTTCATTAGTCTCGGCACCATCTACATGCGCCAGTGGTCGCGCGGCAAGGAGAAGGCCCTGCGCGCCGAGTTTGGCGACAGGTACAAGAAGAAGAAGTACACCATGCTGCCGGGTTTGATCTAAGGGTTAGGAAGGATCCATCTGGCTGCTGAGTCGCTAGGTGTATGAATTGGGGTTGAAGGTCTAAAATGGGGTGTAAGATAAGAAAAGGGGATGATCAAAAATGACTCTGAACAGTTAAAATAGATGAGGGCAGTAGTGTTAATGTTACATGTTTGGTCATAACTCGTTCTTCATGTCATCATAATCCTTTGCTAGTTAAATTCTCGCCTGTCCAAAAGATCTCTTATTTAACTCCGTTTCAAGTCCTCACCTGTTCCTCCCCCGGCCTCTCTCTCCCCCTTCCCTCCTCCTCATCCCCGCTCCCATCCTCCTCCTCATGTTCATCATCACTCCCCGTCCAACTCCCACTCACACTCTCACTCCCACTCCAACTCTCTTCCTCATCCTCCTCCTCCTCCCCATCATCATCCTCACCACCTCCCCTCCTTTCCTTCCTCCTCACCCTCCTCAGAGTATCCTCCAACCGCAAAAACTCCCTCTCACACATCTCCGCCCAGTTCTGCACATCCCCGATCTCGAGCACGGCACGCGAGTGCTTGGACACGACCGACTCGAGCGCGTCGTTGGTTTTGCGCAGCGCGGCGGTGGCTTTTTCTACGTCGCGCTGCTGGCGCTGCAGGGAGGTGTGGTTGGCGTGCAGCTGCGCCGCGCGCGAGGTGAGGTCCCGGTCGACGATGTTGGCGAGGGACGCGAGGAGGGCGGTGCGGGTGTTGAGGACCTCGGGAGGGGGAGGGGCAGGGAGAGAGGAGGGTTGGGATTGGGAGGGGGTGGGGTTGGTGGTGGTGGTGGAGGAAGAGGAGGGAAGAGGTGGTGCTGGTGGGGAGTGGGGATGAGAGCGAGGCTGTTGTTGTTGTTGTTGTTGTTGTTGTTGGGGTTGGGTGGTGGTTGTGGGAAGATGTTGCTGTTGTTGTTGCTTGATTGGGGGAAGACGTGGTGAGGGGGGTGAGGATGAAGAAGAGGTTTTGGAGCTGTGGTGGGAGCCAGGCCAGGAGAAGGAGGGACAGTTTGGCGGAAGGGGAGTGTCGTAGTAGTAGATGATGAGTGAGGTGATTGCTGCTGCTGCTGCTGTTGTTGTTGCTGTGAAGCGGCGGTACTCCCTGTCAAACCACCCGCGCTCCCACTGGCAATTGTTCCTGTTATGGTTGCCGTTGTTGTCGTCGTCGTTGTTGTTTTCGCGGTTGCAACTATCGTCCTCATTGATGATGATGAAGCCGCTTCCCCAGGAGCAACTGCAGTAGCATCGGTAGTTGACGACCCCTCCTCTTCCCTTCTTCCTCCTGCTACTGGGAGTGGGAGTGGTGACTGCAGAGGATATTCGGGTTCCTTTCCCTTATCCTTCTTAGACAACTCTCGGTCGCCGCCCGCCCGGGAGGACCGTAGTAGCAGCGCAGGCGACGAGACCGCCGTGGCCGTGGCCGTTGTGACAGACGGCGCGGCGGGCGGAGCCCGGCCGATGCCCATAATGGCAGCGGGGCCGGCCCCGGTAACGGAGCGCCGGAGTGGAACGGGGGCGGGGGATGACATGGTGGATGTCGTCGCCGTACGAAGGTGGTTGACGAGGTCGTTGAAGGGTGGGGTTGGACACACGGTAGAAGATATAGTGGGGTTGAATCAGTTCACAAGGGTGGTGTGGTGGGAAATAATGTTGGAGAGGTGCAACGGTCACATTGACGAGGATGGATGACATGCATAAGCGCGCGGGAGTGGGTGGACGCAACGCAGCCGCGTGCAAGTCAAGTCCCGAAGACTTGGTACTGACCTATAAGTAAGGTACCTGATCTATATGGATGTGTATGTCTCCAGAACAAGCTATCGTCTCCTGAAATCCTCAAGCAACAAGGCCATAGCCATTTTATACCACATTCTATTTCACTCCAACACGGAGGAAATACAGAACACAGAAGTTTCAAGTCGCGAAAAACAACGCCAGCGAAGACATCGGCAGGTAAAGTAGGACATTCCCATCCCAACCACACCATACTCCGTCGCCATCCATCTCGCACCATCCTTAACCCTAAAAGAATCTGGCGTTTTACGGCCCCCCCTCCCTCCTCCAAACTTACCACTTGACCAATACAGGAGTCTAGCACATGAGGAGGCGGTCGGGAAAAGGACATCGCTCGCGGGTTTATTTGTGCTTGAAAATCAGGCTGGTCATTCGACCTCCTTGCCATGATAACTATTAGGCCATAAGAACTCATGTTATTGTGCGTGCGCGATCTCAGAGCCCAGCGATCAATATTTGCTACGTCCCCAGTACCATTGAACTCCTTGACCTATGCATCCAGGGACGAAAAACAAGACATTATGGATATCCTCTCTCTCTACCTTTCTGATTCTACCTACCAACCACCCATCCATCCAACCCACCGTCCTAGACCCTCCCATACCTTCCAACTCCGTGTTCCAGATCCATATCCCATGACCGATAAACACAAGGCAAGAACCTGAAGACCCTTAACGACCGAAAACAAAACCATCGCAGTCGAAACACTGAACGCAATGCAACGCGATCTTCTATCATACACCATCTACCCTCCATCCATCCTCCCGATCCATCCCATCCCCTCCCCCAGACCTAAAACCCACCGCCAACCTTCATATTCCCCATCCCCCCATTCATCCTAAACGGCAGGCCCCCACCGCCTAGCGGTCCGCCCGGCCCCGCTCCCGGTCCGGGACTCAACACAGACGACGCCGGCGTCATCACGCCATCCGAATTCACACTCCCACTGCCCGCCGTCGACAAGCTCAAACTCGTTGTCGACGTCGACGTCATCGTCCCAGTGCGCGACATCGGGTTCCCATACGGCCCGCCATTCCCGGGTCCCCCGCCGGCAGTCATGCCCGAGACCATGGTATCCGTCCGATCTCGCTCAAACACTCCCGAAAAAGCCAACGAGAAGGACCCGCTCTGCGGCGTCGATGGGACCGTCGCCTGCACGGCCGGCCCCAGGGCGGCGCTCTGCGGGGTCATGGGCAGCGGGACAGGACCGGCAGGCTGAGGACCGGCGCCGCCGACTGCCGCGCCGCCGCTACCGTACGGGCTCGCCACCGGCGGCGGGACGGGCCCGTCCACCGAGCCCTGCTTCAAGAAATACGCCCACGGCGAGCTCATCATCAAGTCGCACGTCTCCTTCATGCTCTGCTGGATCGGGCGCAGCCGCGCCTTGGTGTCGGCCGGGAGCTGCACGTCGTTTTGCAGCTGCATGATCTTCTTGATGAGCACGTACCAGCTGTCAATGAAGCTGTTGCACAGCCGCCAGAAGGCGGGCTGGGTGCGGACTCCGGGCTCCTTGAGCTTGATGGACGACAGACGCGCCTTGAGGACTTCGGTCTGTTGGATGGTCGTCGTGCAGCGCGCCACGAGCGCTTTCCAGGCCTGGATGAGGTGGTCTGGCGCGCGCTGGGCGGCGGCGCTACGCATCGAGGACATGAATTGCGTATTCATGGTGGGGAGGATGCGCATGACGAGTTCGGTGGTCTTTTGGAGGCCGAGGAAGATGCGCTCGAACTGGCGGTCCTCCTCGGTGAAGTCCTGCGAAAGATTGCGTGTGCCGGTGGTGCTGGTCGAGGCGAAGGATTCGCCGGAGCGCGGAGTGGCGGCGCTGACCAGGGCGGTAGGACGGCCGCCGGGACCGTTGTTGAGATAGGGACCGACGGGGACGTCGGTGGCAACCCGCAGATTGCTCGGGTTGGAGACAAACGTGCCGTTGCGTGAACGGTTGTGTATGCGGTCGACAGTTGGCGTGACCGAGTTGTCGCGTGAATGCGGGCGAAGTGTGGTGTCGGCGTCGAAATTGCGGCCAGATGAGCCAGCACGACGATGTCCGCTCTCGGGGGCCACCTGGGCACAAGTGACGCGCAGCTCCATGACGCTATTATAGAGCTGCGTCAACAGGGTCCGGATGTACCGCGGGTCGGCATTGTCGACGAACACGTCGACGTTGCTAATCATCAGAGAACACACGGTTGTGTATGCGCTGATGAGCGTCATGCAGGCTCGCTGAATGCTTTCGTTCTCCCGTTGACCGTACCCATCCTCAACGGCCTGCTCGTGCCGTTGGATCTCGGCTTCAAGTTCCTCAACATGGCCGTGGGTCGCGTAAAAGACAACCTCGAGTTGCGAGGGCTGTGTTGGATTCTCGCGCGTTAGGCCGACGAGGGTCTGGATCATGGGATGGATCTGGAAGACCGAGTAGAGCACGCCCTTGGCCGCTTCGAGGATGGGATCCACTGCCTTAACCTTGGGTCGTCGTTCTGGAAGCACCGAGAGCCGGCGAACATAGACCGGTCGTTGAAGGGCCGGTTCGGCGGCAGGGCTGCCGGGATTGGGACTCTTAATGCCTGTGCCTGGTCCCTGCATGGCCGAACCGTGGCTGAGCCCGCGGTAGTGGCTGAAGCGATTGGGATTGACGTCGATTTCCTCGAGTGTGCTCAGCTCAGATCGCTTCGACACAATCCCCATGCGTCGTGACCGACTTTCGGAGCGTTCGCGGCTGGAGCTTTGGATCGTTTCTGAATTGCTGCGCACCCGCTCGTTAGGGTTCCCGATAATCAGCGGCATTACCCCAGGTCTGCGCTGCGCCGTGTTCTGTTGCGAGAGCCCCCGGTAATGGGAACGGGTTGGGATGGGGGGTGGTCGGGAAAGGGCCGGTGACCGGAGATCAGGAACCTCGTTGCCGTTGACCTTGATCGGGAATCGTCCACTAAAGACTCGCTTGACGGTCGGCCTCGGCGTCTCGATACCTTCTGAGTTTCCCTCTCCGGGCGATTCGGCCTGCCCGCTGGCTTCTTGTTTCAAAAATTTCTTGATGAGCGTTGTGGCGGTGACCTCGGTGAGCTCGTCTCCAGGGCCGCTCCCTGGGACTTGGAAAATTTCGGGCGGCGGATATACAAGTGGGTTTCCCTCGAGCTTGACAACGGAAAGCGACGGCATGTCACCCATGCACAAGGGGAGACGTGTGATCTTGTTCTTTGGGATCGAGAGCACCTTGAGCGACGAGAGCTTGACAATCTCGGGAGGGAGGGATTGCAACATGTTCCGGCCAAGATCGAGGATTTCGAGTGATTTGAGATCACAAAGCTGCGACTGAGTCAGCACATATCCGCGCCCTTGGCTATGTGCGGTTTATGAAATCCGCGACTTGTGCTATGCCAGGTTTTTGAGATGCATGCACCATGCAATCCGCGATTTTAATTATGGGGACACATGAAATAGGTACTCACCGCAAGGGGGAACTCCTTTATCCTGTTTTGCCTGACATTGAGGTAGCGCAGCGAAGTACACTCGGCGAATCGTGCTGGGAAGGTCTGAAGATAGTTATGGGACAAAGCAAGCCTAGCAGACGCATCAGCAAAAGTTCTAGGGCATCCTAGACAATGACAATAACTCACCGCTCCAATTCATCTTTGATGATGTCGACAATTTCCTCGGGCAGGGTCTGGATCTTCTTCCGGCTCAGATCAATAGTCAACCCGGGTTTCAGCGTGTTCCCGACGCCGCTGGCTTCTGCAGCCTTCGCCTCGTTCTCATGGGCGGCGCGCATGGCCTCTCGGGCCAGGGCAAGCACCTGGCTGGGCGAGATGGGTTGCCCAGCCGAGAGGTTTGTTGTGGAGGGCACATCGCGGAGGCTGGGGACGGGAGGCGGAGGTGTTGGGTTTGCGAGGGCGGCAGCAGCAATGGCTCGGCGGGCCTGTGCCGGGTTGTCGGGAAGGCCGCGAGGGAAGTCCATGTAGTCCACCATTCGAGATGGTTGGACGTCAATTGGGGTTGTCGTACGATATCCGGTTGCTACTCGGTATTGTCGAGAAGGCTCGGTATCGAGGATCGAGGTTGAGATGGGAAGAAGGGCAGCAGCAGCAGCACTCGGAAGAAGTTAGGCAGCACGCTTGGTTCTCCGGATAAACCAGCGGTTAGGAATGCTGCAGAGGATCCGACGTGCGTGATTATTCAGGCCGGCAGGCGACAAGATGTGGAAGACCAAAGTCAGACGGGTTCATGGCGAGACGAAGGTCGAGTCTTGAACTTTTTTGGCCGGGGGTGGCCTGGGGATCGGCCGACTTGGAGTCCAAGTCTGTGTGGCTGATACGTTGGTTTTTCGATGTCTCGATGGAAGTGCGGCGACGGTCCTGGACTTTGTTTTGTTTGGTCTTGTCGTGTCCGGATCAAAGAAGAGTCTCGGTCGCTGGTGTTGGGATGGAAAATGGAAGAGGCCTGTGTTGATGTTGGGTTGCAAAAAGGCCCCAAACGCCGTGGCCAGAAGCGACAAGCTTCAGGGGGTTCCAAGTCTTGGTTTTAGCGTGGACGTTAGGGGCGCGTGTCGCTGTTGTCGGGTCCTTGTCGCTTGTGACAAAACAGGAGACAGGGGTAACTTCAGGGCTGCGGCTTGCCGAGCCGAGAAGCCTCCACCGCGAGCCTCCAGTTGCTCACCTCAAGGTCAGCAGCGGTCGGCCCGCCTGCAGGTGGGGCGGGTACCGGGGAGCCCAGGCCTGGATCGGGCCCCGTTCCGCGTGTGTTCTGGTGGACAGGGGAATCGCGTGGCAGCGTAATACTCCGTAATCCAGTACGTTCCAATACGACAATGCTACGGAATGCTGGGTGAGGAGGCCTGACAGAAGAGAAACCAAAAAGCAAGACTTGAGCCAACCTTTGATGGATGAACAGCAAGTCCCCTCAGGTTGAGACCAAACGTGGAAGCTTGCAGGGCCCATGCTTCAGAAACAAAACATGTGTTTTCCCTCGCAAGACGATCCCCAACGGAGAATTTAGCCACAAAATGCGACATTCGGATGGAGATTGAAACGCTCTGACGGCCCAGTCTGGTACGGATAGTTTCACTGTACGGCACGTGACAGCCCCAACCTCCAGGTCGGTGGGGTGGATCCATTCCTTCACTCCCGCAGCGACTCACCGCCCAAACAAAGCGGGTCTTGCGCAGCGGCAGAAAGATGAGATTTCCATTCCGAACCCAACTTTTTTCTCGGCAACATCGACGAACACAACACCAGAACAAGGCCATCTTTCGGCCGCCATCACCGATTTCAAAAATAGGCTTTCTAGCCTCAGAAAAGCTGACCCAAGCACAGCAATCCACTGCTCAGGCGCTTTTCTTTTCCCTCCCGATCCGTTTCCCAGCCACCACTCACCGACGAATGACCGATCGCAACCACTTCTCATAATACCACCATCATGGACGATCTCTTCGCCGTTTTCGAGGAGCAACCTCGCGCCCCTAAGCGCAAGGCTGACTCTGATGTTGAAATGAGTGATGGCGTGGTTCCCCAGCAGCCAAAGATCCAGAATGATGATCAAGACGAGCTTGTCAAAGACGTCAATGTCAAAGATGAACAACCAGCGAACGGCGACTCGGAGGCTCCCGCCGACAAGCGCCGGAAAGTCGATGCCGAGGCTGCCCCCATTATGACCGATACTTTCGAGACCGCCGAGTCACGAGAGGTCGCCGCAGCCCAAGGCTTTGCGCCAGCCACAGACGAAGGACCTCTTGTGCTCTCTCACAACGTCCAACATCAAGTCGCCCTCCCTCCTGACCTCGATTACGAGTACATCCCCTTGTCAGAGCACAAACCCCCCGCCGAACCGGCCCGAACCTATCCCTTCAAGCTCGACCCCTTTCAGGCGCTTTCCGTGGCTTCTATTGAGCGTGATGAGAGCGTGTTGGTGTCCGCGCACACGAGCGCCGGCAAGACGGTCGTCGCCGAGTACGCCATCGCCCAGTGCCTCAAGCGCAACCAGCGTGTCATCTACACAAGCCCCATCAAGGCTCTCAGTAACCAAAAGTACCGAGACTTCCATGCCGAGTTTGGCGATGTCGGTTTGATGACGGGTGATGTCACCATCAACCCGACCGCCAGCTGCCTCGTCATGACCACCGAGATTCTGCGCTCTATGCTCTACCGCGGTTCCGAGATCATGCGCGAGGTGGCCTGGGTCATCTTCGACGAGATTCACTACATGCGTGACAAGACCCGTGGCGTCGTTTGGGAGGAGACCATCATTCTGCTCCCGGACAAGGTGCGCTATGTCTTCCTGTCCGCCACCATCCCCAATGCCTTCCAGTTCGCCGAGTGGATTGCAAAGATCCATCGCCAGGCTTGCCACGTCGTCTACACCGATTTCCGTCCGACCCCCCTGCAAAACTATTTCTTCCCATCGGGCAGCAAGGGTATCTACCTCATCGTGGACGAGAAGGGCAACTTCAAAGAGCACAACTTCAACCAGGCCATGGCCTCCATCGAGGCCAGCAAGGGCGCCGACCCAGCCGACTGGTCCGCCAAGCAGAAGGGCCGCGGAAAGAACAAAAAGACTGACACCGGCGCCAACCCCGAGGAAAAGTCCGATATTGAGCGCCTTATCCGAATGATCGTCAAGAAGAACTTCCACCCCGTCATCGTCTTCAACTTTGCGAAGCGCGAGTGCGAGCAAATGGCCATCAAGACGTCATCTATGAGATTCAACGCCCCTGATGAAGAGGCCATGGTGAACCAGGTGTTTGAGAACGCGGTCATGCAGCTGTCGGATGAGGACAAAAACCTGCCCCAGATCAGCAACCTCTTGCCGTTGTTGCGCAGGGGTATCGGCGTCCACCACTCGGGCCTGCTGCCCATCCTCAAAGAGACCATCGAGATTCTCTTCCAGGAAGGCTTGATCAAAGTCCTCTTTGCCACCGAAACCTTCTCCATTGGTCTCAACATGCCCGCCCGTACCGTTGTCTTCACCCAGGTGACAAAGTGGGATGGCGTGCAGCGTCGTCCGTTGACTTCGTCCGAGTACATCCAAATGGCAGGCCGCGCGGGCCGTCGCGGTCTCGACGAGCGGGGTATTGTCATCATGATGGTTGATGATAAGCTCGAGCCCGACGTCGCCCGCAGTGTCGTTGTTGGCCAGCAGGACCGTCTCAATTCGGCCTTCTGCCTCGGCTACAACATGATTCTCAATCTACTGCGCATTGAGGCTGTCTCGCCCGAGTACATGCTCGAGCGCTGCTTCCTGCAGTTCCAGACCTCGTCCAAGCTGCCCGAGTTGGAGCGGGAACTCAGGGCTCTGCAGCACGAGCGCGATTCCTTGATAATTCCTGACGAGAGCACGATCAAGGAGTACAAAGACATCCATGACAACCTTATGACCTACCAGAAAGACCACCGTCGCGTCATTCAGCACCCGAACCACTGCCTCAAGTTCATGAAGCCTGGTCGTGTCGTCCAAATCGAGACTCCGACTGGCACCTACTACGGGTATGGTGTCGTCCTCGACTTCCGGCAACGCAAGGAACCCAAGAAAGGAGAGCCAGACTACCCGCCCCAAGAGTGCTACTTCATCGATGTGCTGCTCCGGATTGCTTCCGACTCCCCGTACACGGGCCCCGGTCCCAAGAGCAACGACCAAGCCGTACCTGATGGCCTGGTGCCTCCGCCCCCGGGTGACGAAGGCCGCTGGGAGGTGGTTCCTTGTCTCCTCAGCTGCGTCAAGTGCATCACTCAGGCTCTTATGAAGGTACCGCAGAAGGTCGCGACCGCTCAGGATCGGCAATATGTTGCCAACCTGCTTTCGGAGGTCCTCCAACGCTTCCCTGACGGGCTCCCGAACGTCGATCCTATCGAGGGCATGAAGATCAAGGACGAGTCCTTCAAGAAGCTGACGCGCAAAATCGAAGTGCTTGAGTCGCGTCTCCATTCCAACCCGCTGCACAACTCGCCCTTGCTGCACGAGCTGTGGGCGCAGTATGATGCCAAGGTCGCGATTGGAGAACGCATCAAGGCGATCAAGCGCGAGATGTCCAAGCTGCAGAGCATCTCCCAGCTGGACGAGCTCAAGTCGCGCAAGCGGGTGTTGCGCAGGCTGGGGTTCATCAACGAGGCCGAGGTGGTGCAGATGAAGGCGCGCGTGGCGTGCGAGATCTCGTCGACCGAGGGCCACGAGCTGCTCCTGGCGGAGCTGCTGTTCAACCGCTTCTTCAACGACCTGACGCCCGAGGTCTGCGCCGCCATGCTGAGCGTGTTCATCTTTGACGAGAAGCTCGAGGCTCCGGACCTTAAGGAGGACCTGGCCAAGCCGTTCCGCGTGATCCAGCAGCACGCCCGCGTCATCGCCAAGGTCAGCGCCGAGAGCAAGCTGGATGTGAACGAGGATGAGTACGTGCAGAGCTTGAAGTGGCAGTTGGTGGATACGGTGTTGGCGTGGGCGAACGGACGGCCGTTTTCGGAGGTTTGGTATGTTTTTACTCCCCCTACGAACTCAACGGTTGTGGAACATATGCTAACAGTTGTTGATTCCTAGCAAAATGACTAATGCTTACGAAGGCTCCCTGATTCGGCTGTTCCGTCGCCTCGAGGAGCTCTTGCGCCAGATGGCCGAGGCCGCCAAGGTCATGGGCAGCGAGGAGCTCCGCGAAAAGTTCGAGGTGAGCTTGACCAAGATCCGCAGAGATATTGTCTCCTTCAACAGCTTGTACTTGTGAGCAAACAAGGGTTGTGGCGTGGAGTGGTCTTGCCCGCCGCCCTGATCACAGTGCTCGCGTACTTTGTGTGGCCTTGTGTCTTGCTTTTCCTTGTTTTCGGTTGGGTCAGCATTATTCGCCCTCCGGATTCTTTCGCATACGGCGTTGGGTGTGGATGGTACGTATGGGAAAAGATATGTGTGGCTTTTGTTTTCGAGTCCCTGGAGTTTGCTGCCAGTCGACTCCATCCATGTTGGACTTATACCTCGGTAGAGAAGCGGAGGGGGAGGGATTCTGTGTGGAAAGTCGCATGTAGGTAGCACCCTCTAGCCTAGCGTTCTTTGTGTTAGAGTCTTTAGGTAGATGATGGCGGCTGCCTTTCGCTGTTGTGGCATGCATACACGCATGGCCGCATCAACAGCGCAAGGACAAGCCTAGCTGCCAGCCAGGTGGGAGAGACGAGGGACTTGAGTTCCCTTCTTCTCTCACCTACCTGGTCCACCCAGCTCAGGCTCGAGGGGGCTTCATCGCCCTGCCCTTCCCTGCCCTGCCTTTGATGGCTTGGGTTCAGGGGCTGTTTCGATTCTCTCACACCGCCAGGCCGGTGACGGCCTGAACTGGGTGGATTTGGATGATTACGTTACGGCGGGAGGACCGGCATGCCCACGTGCATCGTGAGGTGCTCGGTGTGTTTATTTTTCTTCCCATCCTTCCGCTGGCTGTATTCACCTTTCCACCTTCAGCCTGAAGCCCAGTCCCCCTGCCTGGTTGAGAATGCGGAAACACGTGCCCCCTGAATGGAAGAGGCAGCGGAGCGAGTCGGAATTGAAACGGCCGCTGGAGAAGAAAGCGCGCCATCACCCACTTTTTTTCTTGTTTGTTTCTCCTTTCCTTCTTCGTTGACGTCGAATATTTTGTGTGTCCTGGTTCGGCAAGATCCGAGCGAGAGGCAGGAGCCCATCTGATGTCTCGAGAGCACCATCTACTAGTACGTAGTAAGTACCTCATGCAGTTGTTTGGTGAGTGAGGGGACGGTGTCTCAGTGCACCTGATCTGTCTCTTTCTCTCTGGCAGACATCCACGCTCTGGCAGCTTACTGGATGTTTTCGACCAAGTAATAGGTATATGACAAATGACAACAGAGTCTAATCCTCTGCAGTTGTGGAAGCCCAAAACTGTCTATGTTGCGCCAAAGTCAGCCCCTTGGGTATACTCCCGTATGTACATGCCAACAAAAGAACCAACCGCCTAACCCATCTCGAAACCTAAACATGCCCCAGCACTCCTCCAGATCATGAATCCCGAGGACCAGATAAAGAGTATAAATCCCAACCCATCCAGCCCAGCCCATCCCAACTCCTTGCCCAAGCCAAGACATCAAGAGATCCCATCCATCCTTTACCGAACAATAAAACATTGAACCAAACCATCCATCATCAGCCGTGCCCTACCTACCCTACCTACCCTACCTAACCCTACTACCCCTCTCCCGTCAACCCCCTCACCACCCCGACACTCAAACTCAACAAGACCCCAATCGCCACAAACACCTGCGTATTCCGTGACCACACCCCTTCCTCCTTGCCCAGCCACCCGATCACGCCCAACGGGAACACAAACCCGATCAGCATGCCCTGAATCAACGGCCCCGCCACAGCGCTGAGCCCAAACGCGTCATCCGCCGCGGCCGCCACCGCCGCGCGCTCGTGGTCGTCTTCGTCCTGATCGATGGGTCCGCTCGGGTTGGGGAGGGGGAGCCACCCCCCTCCTCCCGGACCCGTTCCCGGTCCTCCTATTCTCCTAGGCTGGGAGGATGATATGCTACCACCACCACCACCACCACCACCACCAGCGGAGGAGGAGAGGGAGGAATCGCCATCCAACCAGGCATCTTCCATGGCGCGGAGGGTATCCGGGGAGGGCATGGTGTCCGGGGTGAAGCGGGCGGTGTGGATGGCGCGGAAGTGGGCGCGGAGGGTGGCGATTTCGGAGGGGGTGAAGCCGGCTTGGGAGAGGCGGTCGAAGCCTTGCGGGCGGCGGGGTTGGGATTGTTGGGGTTGTCCGGCGGTGGTGGTGGTTGGTCCGTTGGGTGCTGAAGAGGGAGAGGGATTGAGGAGGTGGTTAGTATTCACCGTCGCCAGGTTTGGAACGGAGGATGGTCGGAGGGGGGTTGTCCCTGCCGTCGAGGGGGTGGAGGCAGAAGGAGGGGGTGCCGCGGCCGCGACGGCCTCGGCGTCGAGCTCGGCTTGCGAGAGGGCGTCGCCGATGCTGCAGTTGATGAAGACGCGTTGGGCGCGCATGGGGCTGCCGATGGGAGATTTGCCTTTCGGATCGGGGGATTGGTTTGGCGGAGGCGGCGGCGGGGCTCGTAGCACGGCGGACAGGACAGAGCCGTCGGGGAGGATGCGGCCGTTTTGGATAAATCGCAAACGGGCGACGGCGGCCTGGGCGGCGGGGGAGGGAGGAGCATGGTCGGGGCGCTTGCCGGCGGAGACATCGGCTTCGGCGTCGGCGGCGAGGCGGCCGCGGATGAGATGTTTGAGAGCGACGACGGTGGTTTGGTGTGGGGAGGGGATGTCGAGGTGGAGGTCGGGAAGGGCGGTGCTGAAGCGGATGGTGATGTGGAGGGGTGGCGGCGCGGAGGGGAGTAGGAAGGCTGATGATGGCCGACTTGTAGGTAGGGATTGGGGAGGTCGGGGATCTTGCGGTTGGGGGGAGAGAGTCGAATTTAGTGGGTTCGAGGACAACGAGGATGCTGACGGTTGGGAGGCCGAGGAGGGCCCGTCATGACGGGTGGAACCGGCCCTGCTGATTCCACTCATTATGACGGTGGCATGTCTGGTTTACAGCGACCCTGAATCTTGTGGTTTGGCGAGTTGGATAGGCCAGCCCAAAATGGGGGCTGCTGAGAGTTGAGGATTCGAGATATTGGTGTTTGGTGTTGATGATGCATGGCACGATTCGCGATGCGGCTGGAAACCCAGCCCAGGGTTACGTCAGGGTTGACAGTGGATGCCCGAGACGCCAAGATCAACAGGGTGCAAGGGTTCTGGCTTGGCATGCAAGTTGAGAGGCATCCACATGCACCAAAGCAAACATCACCATCACCACGACATCATTGTGATCCGAGTCTGGCCAGCCGAACACCATGCTCTTGATGCTACAAAAGGTCCTACCAACATATTACCGCTTGGAGTGTTACTACGGTCAATCAATACACCAAACACCTACCTCAGGACACCACCTGAATCCAACCTCAGCCCTGTACTCTGCCCCTACTGCCCACCGTTTTCCGGTTCCATCATCATGAGCAGAACAGAAAACCAACAGCAAAAGAACGGAAAGACAACCGAGGTGAACAAGATAAGGACAAAAGTCGAGGGTGAGGGCGAAACTCACTTCCCCTCCTTATCCTTGTCCTTCCCGGGCATGACCTTGCTCAGCATCCCAGACACAGCCTTTCCAATACGCTGCTCGCTCTTGCGCTGAGCTTTCATGGACTTCTCCTGCGCCACGACGCGCTCAAGCACCCGGTTGATAATCTCACCCCAGGCCTCTTCCACATTTTCGCCCTTAAGCGTGGAGCATTCGACGTAGTGGTCGGCCGCAATGGCTTTGGCAAGGCTCTCGGCCTGTGTGACAGGTGTGAATTAGCTAGAATGCTTGAGGGAAAGAGAGAACGAAGTTCCTGGAGAGATTCTTGAGTATACCATCCTGCGTGTCACCACCTCCTTCTGAGGAAGAAACGCCAGTGGAAGCTTCAGATTCGCCTTAGGATCTGTGTCGGATTTCATGCCCAGAAGGTACACAGGCTGGTCGTGCAGGGACATGTTGAGCTTGGGTCTCCACTGTGCTGTATGTTAGCGGTGGCTCGCTGTTGTTGCTCATCAATTGGCAATGCAACATACAATCACCGATGGGCCTTTCACATTGACCTTGTCTTCCAAGCTCATGCAGATCACGGCCGCATGAAAGAAGTTGGATGACAACTCGCAGATGCCGTTACCGCGGACCTGCGTCCCGGGAATGTCCCAGATTTCGATATTGACGGGAGTCTTGTCGTAGCAAGTCCAAAGGATCGTCTTGGAGTAGGATGTTTTGGTTTCTTTGAGATACTGTTTCTTTGTATCAGCCTTGTTCTCAATATCTACAAAGGAGGGGAGCCTTCTTACCGGATTGTATTCCTTGGTCACCAACCAGCTTCATCCCGCAATGTTAGCATCGCCGCAATGGCGACCACAGCAGGCACAGCAGCAGCAAATCAATTAGTAGAAACTTACTTGAGGAATGTCGACTTTCCAGCACCAGGATCACCAACCAGACAGATCTTCAGGGTACGCACAGACCCAGCCGACATGGTACCCGAGCAGCGGGAGAAGACGGAGAACGGACTGAAGGTTCTGGCGAGGGGCGTGCTAGGAAACGCAGTAGTGGTGCTCGTGGTGACGACGGAGGAGCCTGCAGACTGTCGGTGAAGATTCAGGTGGGAGATGGTGCGCTGGAGAGCAGCGCCGACACGGCTTCGCTTGGTTGGACGCTGGGAAATGGCGTCTTCGCCATTCTTGTTCTTGCCCTGTTAGCGGAAGTAGATACCTTAAGCTTGGGGTCCGGTCGACGCTTACGGCTTCCCTCTTTCTCATATCTGGAGTCGGGATCGGGTTGTTCTGGCCTGTGGGAGCTTGGCAGGCGCTCCTGGCTTTCTCGTCCTGTGGGGGGTTCGACGCTGCGCGAGTCATCTTACGCTCTCGCAGAAAGTTCTGAACGCCCTGCAGCCTGTGAATCCACGTTAGTGAAGGCATGTCGATGACCAAGCCATTGGGTGAGGCATGTGTGAGAAAGAAAAATGGTCAACGAGAACCCCAACCCCAGCAGAAAGGTGAGTCAGACAACCTTCCTTTGAGCCTTGGTCGACCGGGAAACACAATATTGACAAAACTCTCAGAGAGAATACTCACCATCCTCCAAACCTAGCGCTGGGCTTGAACACCACATCCCCTTCACCCGTCTTGACATATTCGCCGTACAGCGGTTGCGCCGTCATCGTCATTGCCTCACGAGCAGCAGCGGCCGCATCTTCGAGTCGGATGTTTCGAACAACGACGTAACCCATCTGGGGATACATCCTCTCGTGCCACTCGCTAACCGTTTGCGGGGGAAGATCCTGCATCCGCGACGCAACTGGGATGGACGGGGAGTACGGCAACATTGGCTCCGCTCGCGGTTGGAACCAGGGTGAGTTGCTGGGAGTGATTCGGGACGACATGGTGAATGGCGGGGTTCATAATTCGGTGAGAGGATAAAATTACAAGATGGACAACACTGCCCAGGGTCGCCGGCGAGGCAGATCCGACGGTGAAGTGGGAGGCTGTCGATGTGCTTTTCGCTGGAGAGTGAGTGAAAAACAAGGGGTGGGGGAAGACGGTGGTCGAAAACACAGGTTGGTGTACGCTTTTTAGGCCTAATCGTGCACCTCAACTTGACGTCGGTGAACGTGAAATCAGACGGAACTTAAGCCTTGTAGGGTTTTGTAACTGAAGAGGGGTGACTAGTGAAGTGAGTGACGTGAGCGCCTCGACTTCAGACGGTCAAGACGGCAGCCAAACAAAATTGAGACAACCCTAGGTAGAATGCACATCCCGTCGTCATCTACTCGCCTATGATTCCAAGCCCATTTATTTGCTTCAGCGTCAAGAAAAGCCTATCCGTCATCGACGTCTACTTCATCGTCGTCTGCGCGGTGGTGGATGGATATTCATCTGTCGAGTATCCTGCCCCCGATTGATGCATGTAAGTGTGCTTCAGGTTGATCTCTTTTGGGAAAGTGGGGTGTTCTGCGTGCCCCACTCTGGACTTCCATCCCGCCCCCGCCGAGCCGAATTGCGCAATTGAGTGGAATTTCACTGTTTGCATTCCGCCGTTGCCGTTGACTGAGACATGGCCACTCTCAGCAACCTGGAACCTAAATCCGATAACGGCGTCAAAGGGGCCAACATTCCGTCGTCACTGTTTCTGGTGGAATCTCGACCTCCCGGCTCTGGCCGTTTCAAAGCGAAGCCGGGACTCGGCCGTCGGAGTAAGCTCAATTGATTTGTACCGTCGAGTGGTGTTGATGTTGTTTTATTCTTATTTTTCTTTCTTCTCCCAAGTAGAGTGCAACCAGAATTGACGGGTTCCTCATGAGTGCTCCACTCGCCGTGCGCTCTCTTCTCCGCGCTGCTCTCCCCCGGCGACAACATTTGCCTCTCACTGCCACTATTACTCCCGCCGTCACTTACTCCGCGAGACGCCTGCTCCACGTATCACGGCCCGTCATGACTGAGAAGCTGAAGCCTGCCGCCCGCGTGCGCGGCCAGCGGCAAGATGTGTGGTGAGAATTTCCTGCTTGAGATCTATCTGAGGCCATTGAGTCTCAACTAGTTAGCGTCCTATGTAGAGGAGTCTCATGACTAAACAAGCGCCTCCTAATGTCCACAGGTCCGTTGTCAATGAGGCGGCCGCCGCCTCACCAATCCAGCCCATTGTCAACATGGGCCAGGGCTTCTTCGGCTACAACCCGCCAGACTTTGTCCTCAACGCAGCCAAGCAGGCCCTCGACCGCGTCGACTGCAACCAATATGCCCCAACCAGGGGCAGGCCGCGTCTCAAGAAGGCCCTGTCGGACGCTTACTCGCCCTTCTGGGGACGGACTTTGAACCCGGACACTGAGATCACCATCACCACCGGTGCCAATGAAGGTTTGTTCTTGCTTTATCATTTTCCATGACCCCTGACTGACATATCTCCCCAGGCATGCTGAGCGCCTTCATGGCCTTCATTGAGCCCGGCGACGAGGTTATCGTCTTTGAGCCCTTCTTTGACCAGTACATCAGCAACATCGAGATGCCCGGCGGCAAGGTGGTCTATGTGCCGATGCATCCGCCCAAAGAGGGCGCCGTCAAGACCCTCTCGGCCGCCGAGTGGACCATTGATTTTGACGAGCTCGAGCGCGCCATCACCCCGCGCACTAAGATGCTGGTTATCAACACGCCGCGTATGTCTTCCCCATCTAAGTCTCTCATTCTGTACGTCTGAGCTAACACGCAGAGCAGATAACCCCGTCGGCAAGGTCTTCTCCCGCGAGGAGCTGCAGCGCATCGCCGATATCTGCCTCAAGAACCAGATTATCATCCTGTCCGATGAGGTCTACGACCGCCTGTTCTATGTGCCTTTCACGCGCATTGCCACCCTCTCTCCCGAGGTTGAGCAAATTACCCTGACTGTTGGGTCGGCGGGGAAGAACTTTTATGCCACAGGCTGGCGTGTTGGTGAGCATCTCTTCTCTTCGCTACTGAACACACTCTGCCATGTTTGTGTGCTTGCATGTTTCACGCTGCGGGTAACTGACACCTCTTCTAGGCTGGCTCATCGGCCCGCCGCACCTGATCCAATACGTTGCCGCGGCGCACACGCGCATCTGCTACTCCTCCGTCTCCCCGCTCCAAGAAGCCTGCGCCATCGGCTTCGAACAGGCCGGGCCGCAGGGCTTCTGGGAACAGTCCATCAAGGACATGCGGCACAAAATGGACCTGTTCAACGCCATCTGGCACGAGCTGGGCATCCCCTACTCGGAGCCCGAGGGCGGGTATTTCGTCATGGTCAACCTGAACAAGGTGCAGATCCCCGAGGGGTACGAGTTCCCGCCGCACGTGGCGAACAGGCCAAGGGACTTCAGGATGGCGTGGTTCCTGATCAACGAGCTCGGCGTGGCGGCGATTCCACCGAGTGAGTTCTACACGGACGCCAACGCGCATATTGTGGAGGATTATTTGAGGTTTGCCGTGTGCAAGCCGGATGAGGTGCTTGAGGAGGCGAAGGAGAGGTTGAGGGGGTTGAGGAAGTACCTCAAGTCTGAGTAGAGGAGGAGGATGCTTGGTTTGGAGGTGGTTTGGATGGATTTGGAGGGGCGAGAGAAGTTTAGAGATGTTGGTTTGGTATTTTCCAAGCTCTTTTGCAATGCACACCGATAGATAAAAGATAGAGCAGTGCTTCGATTCACGCTTACATCTCGCAGGGCTCAATGAATTGCAACCTACTGGCTTCCATGCCCTCCTCCCCAGATACCTGCCGCACAGACCACCCATTCATATCATAATTACCCCCTTAGCTACCACACTGCAAACCTTGCCTACCCTACCTAGTCGAACCACTGGTGCTGTCGGTTCCAGTTCAATGCCGCGGTGGTGGTTCTATGGTATCAGAAGGTCTGGTGGAGGGATCTCCTGGAGTGTTTGTCTCGTTGCCACCGCTGTCCGTCTCGGAGGGAAGCGGCTGATCGTTCTTCGGGCCGTCGGGGTCCTCCTCGCGGTCCCGATCATAACCCCCATGGTTGGGAATGGGATTGTTATTGTTGTCGTTATTAGGCGTTTCGGTGTCAACCGGTGGCGGGGTCGGATCTGGCTGGTTCGTGGTGGGTTGGTTGAGGCTCGCCTCTTCCTTTTTCTTGAGGTACGCTTCGATAACTGGTTGTGTGAGAGTTTGTCAGCGTTTGGTCGACCATCACATCACGACTCGTGAAGCATATAGAAATAAGCAAGAGTCATATGAGGAAGAGAAGTTGTGTCTCAACCAGACAAACATTTTATCTGTCACCCCTCCTGACAACAAGGAACCAGACACTATTAGGGAAAGGCATGTGACATACGCTCCTTGAGTTTGGACACAGCAGCCTGGCTACCCGCCTTGGCCTTTACCAAGAGCTTAGCCCCCTCCTCGCGAAACTCCTTGGCAATGGGGTCCTTGGAGTTGAGGATGAGGGCCTCAAATTGGGCGATGATCTCTGAGTCGCTTCCGGACATTGCGTGGAGTTGTTCTTTTGTCTACTTCGTGGTGTGTCTTAAGAAAGGTGTTGAGAAGCGGCTAGTAGGATAGGATACGGAACCCACCATTAAACTGGAGGCAGAGCTTGATGTATATCCTACGGACGGCTCCGAGTACCTACCTGGATCGAGTATCTGAGGGGGTTCAGCTTGCTATGTGAAATGTATCTAACCTCGTTTCGTATAGAGCAAGCAGGACGTGCAGATGTGATGATGTTGGTTCAGCTGACAGCGTTCCGATGGCTTGCAGAGAAACTCGTGGTGTAGCAAAGACCTGCAGCTAGATGAAAGGTTTTCCATTCTGAGGCTTCGAATGTAGAAGAAGGATAACTCAACCATCAAGGAACCCCAATGTCCACACACGCTATGAGCAAAATAGGTAGGTTATTGTGGCCGGCTGAAAGATGGTCATGGGGATAGGGGGACAGAAAGTTCGCAACAATCAAGATGTGGTTTTACGTCATAAGGCCGGATGAATTTCAGGGCCTGTTTGTCTCCATCATCACTTCTTTCAACACTTTTTCACAAACCAGCCATAGTACCAGGTAATGAATATCATCAGCGTCTTTCCTGTTTTGCTAATTCTTTCTCGTTGTCTCCCTACAAAGCCATATGCCCTTCCTCATTACTTCCTCTCTCCTATAGGTGTGTTGTCGGGCTTTTGCGCCTCATCACTCGCTTGGGTCGCGGTGATGTTGCTGGTGTCGCTCAACTCTCACATTCTTTGAAGAATTTCTTTGAGGATACGTCCAAATTGCTGCGACATGTGGCTCGAAAGCTCAATAACGTTCTCGTGTTTAGCCATGACTGTCGTTATGGTGGATTTGATCAGCACTCGACTCGAAAATGAGACCGGAAATAAAGACATTCGGGGGAGAGGGGAGGGCGAGGGCAAAAGGGAGACACCAGACTCACGCTCTTGAGACTCCATCTGCTTGAATTCCAAGAGTGCGACGAGGTCTTGAGCCTTCTCTTCATTGCCCTGCTTCCTGGCCTCCTCAGCGGCCTCAAGTAATTGTTCCAATTCTTTCATCTTCTCGTCAAACAAGCGCCTGATCTCACTCGGAGCAATGAGGGGTTTGGCCTGAATAGTAGTAATGCCGCTCGCTTTGGGGTCGGGATTTGACATTTCTGGAGCTCTGTTGTCGTCCGGGTAATACGGTGCTGTGCGCTGCTGACGAAGGTACTTTCTGGACAGGGAGTGAACGGAAACTGTGGGAAGCAAAACTGGAAAATGGTTGGGATTATAAGCCTCTGACGGACGCAAGAAGACGTAGGTAGTTAGTGTAGCTGTCTCCAACAATCCTTATAACCCTTTTTCAACCGCAGGCAGACGAAGTGGGGATGCATTCAGCTGTGACGATATGTTCGCTCAATTGCCAAATTTAGGTAACTTGCAGACGCCACAGCTTGAGCGGCGGAGAAACCCGTGGTGGCTACACTACAGGCATTGATCAGGTAGTACTGTCTTCTGCGCTCTGGATCCCTGTTCTGTGGTTCGGAAGACGAATTGATGCTTAACAGCTCATCAACTCTCTCATAACTTCCTCCCCTCCACGGATGGGTCTGGTGTGCCCAGGGCGATCACGGCATTGCTGTCATCCTCCAACTAATCTGACCGACCTCCAACAAAGTTGAGCGAGGCTTCTCGATTTCTCCCCCGTTCCGCCCAACTATCCTGCTCAAGTTCGATTTTTAACACTCATTGTCGTATGTGAACTGTGGTCCAAGTATTTTGGTTCAAAGTTCCACAACAACAACAACAGCTGCGATGAAAGAGAATCGCGACAAGATTGTGGCAGTCTTGAATTCACTGAAGGGTGAAGGCAGCCGTATATTAGAGGAACTCGAAGAAAAGCGGGTATATAACGCTCATCTTGTTCGAAGAGGCTGGGAGCCCTGTTTTGGTCGTGCTGCTCGATGGCGTGTTTGGCGGCCTGATACAACCGCTCAGACGTCTCCTCTAACGAATAACGAACAGCTCGTGAACTTGGGGATCCCCCGGTTATAGGTAGTTCAGTCATTGTCAAACTCCGGATTTGGATTGTCTGGTACCTCGTCTCGACACTCCTCCAAGGGCAGACACAAGCACTTCTGGCTGCCGCTGTGACATTCAGCCGCCTACGTGCTAGTGGCAGACGCAGCTCGAGCAACTTGCTGTCAGACCAACAGGAGATCATACACTTTCAGCAACTCTGCCTCGTTGTGTCGTTTGATGGGGTTGGTTACTGAATTGCAAACAACCTAATGCCTCTTCTCCTGCAGCCCCGTCTTCTCAAGCCAATCCTTTCGACACTTTATTGTTCACAACCCCTCAGTTAACCACCTCAGCTAGTCAACCAACCAACCACTTCCACCACCAGCTGAGGTAGATGTCTCACTTCCCTTCACTCATCTACCCACCCATTCACTCGTTCACTCATAA
This sequence comes from Mycothermus thermophilus, assembly GCF_041956435.1. NCBI lineage: Eukaryota > Fungi > Ascomycota > Sordariomycetes > Sordariales > Chaetomiaceae > Mycothermus > Mycothermus thermophilus. Next base: position 611,108 of record NW_027191432.1, on the reverse strand, counting down.
CTTCACTCGGCAGGAACCTCAACCGACTTCTCCTCCCCATCCGCCTTGCCAGCCGTCACCTTCTTGCCCGTCTTGGCGATGGTCTTGAGCACCGTCTCGTACGAGAGCGTGTCGGCGGCGACGACCGTGGCGGTCTGCTTCTCGAGGGAGACATCGTAGCTCTTGACGCCTGTTTGGTCATGTCAGTACCTATCTGTGAGTTGCTCTGCTATGCTTGATTGGGTTGTGCATGGCCCAAGCACTCAGCTCCAGAGAGGCTTATCAAGAGAAAGAAGAAGCCTCGGGAACCCCGGTGTCGCGCATTCTAAGGGTGATAGGTATGAGACGGTACATAGGGGCAATGGAAGTTGTCGACATACCCTCCAGCTTCTTCAGCACGCGCTCCACAGCGCCCGAGCAGCCGCCGCAGGACATGGTCACGTTGAACTCGTAGGTGTGCTCGGCGGGAGCAGCGGCAGCAGCAGCGTCGGCCATTTTGTTTGGCGGTGCTCTTGGCTTGGTTTAACTTGGTGTTGTTGGAAATTGGGGGATTTGTTGATGTTAAACAGGGGCCGCCGATCTACGGTGGTTGATTGAGCTGACTAAAACGTGTCCCCGACAAGATCGGCGCGGTGTGGTGGGGTAGCTCTTCGGAGAAAGAGGAAACAGGTCAAAAAGGAGGCGGTGGGCAAAGTGTCTGGAAGACAGTTATGAGGAAAGTTTATGGAGGGAGGTTTGGTTTATAAGCACGGAATCAGGCACAAAGTGCTCAGTAGTAGTAGTAGTAATCAACCCGGCGTTACAGACTTGTGTCCGTTGGTGAGATGGTGGTTCAAGTGCAAAAGATGAGATGGGGAAACTGGAACGGAGCTTTGCCCCGCGACGCGAAATGGAGGGGCCGAGGATGGACAATGGAGGGGCAGTGAACAGGGGGGGGAGTCTGATGAGGGGAGGGGCCAACCTGGGTGACAAATGCACCGTTGCACAGTGGGTTTGCAACGGTCGGACAGGTTGCAGTTGGCATGGAGATTGCAGATTCCGTTCACAGGACAAACCGTTGTGTCACTGGCAGCCAAGAAGAGAGGCATTTGCGCCATTCGAGGGAAGAGCAAAAGAGCCATTTCTGCCGTCGGATTGACCACACCGAAAGTCGATATTGCACCATGTCACCCATGACGCAATACAAAGCAGTCCAAAGGGTGCTTCAAGTCAAACAAAGCTCCGATCCAGTCGCCAACCTGAAACCTGCTCACGTCTGACCTCCAGCCTCCGGTTCTCAAGTCGCCATTCCTTATTAATCACACTCCAGATATTCCTAGGTACCCAAAGAGGGGAGTTTCTTGTTTGTATTATGGAATCTTCAGTCTTGTGGACCCCGTCCTTTTTTATTTCTCCTGTGCCCTCAATCATGATGATATTCCATGGATAGGTATCAAGAGAAAAAAAAAAGGCACTCTGGAACCCAAGGTGAGAGACTCAAAGCTCGGTAGTCGCTCACTGGAAACCGAGTACCTATGTATGTATGCATGCAGGCTCAGAGCAGAAAAGAAAGTCCAGATCGGGCAACATCCTTCTACACCTGGGCTCACTCATTGTACAAACTCCTCTCGCTCACCACCCTTCACCTCATCCAGCGTACACCCCAACTCCTACCTCCGCTCCTCCCCCGTCCCCTGCTCTCTCCCCTCCTCATCACCGCCATCCTCATCCCAATCTCCCCAAGCCCCTGGCATTCTCCTGAGCACCTGCTCATCCCTCGAATCCGCATCAGGATTCGCTCCGGCGGCGTTGTCCGCCAGAAACCTATCAAAATCAAAATCCCGAATCGCATTCGGGTCAAGATCCTCGCCATCCAGCAACCTCCCCTCTGCCCGCAGCTGCTCCAAGATCGCCTCCTGCTCCTGCGCCCACTCCATGGCTTCATCGTCGCCCAAATCCATCATCTCATCACCCTGCTGCTGTTGCTGTCCGCGCCTCCTCGCCGCGCCGGGCCCGGCCCAGAGCCGCGCGATGCGCTGCCGCAACCACTCCGCCATCGGTACTCCGCCAACAGCACCACCCCCACCACCGGCGGCGCTGGCGCCGCTGCTGCTAGGGACGCTGCTGTTCGAATTGATCTTCCACGGAATCTTCTGCATCTCGTTGGAAAAAACATTCTCCTCCTCCTTCGGCGGGAGGGGATCAAAGTCGAAGTTCGGCTCGTGCGTGTGCAGCATGAGCCGCGGCACCTTGGCCATGAGTTCCGGGGTATTGTCGAGATAAATAAACCTCGCCACGGCGAGGGAGACCTGCGGGCATTTTGGCAAAGCGGATTCGTAATCGCGCGGGGGTTTCGCGACTTCGGCCGCCTCGCGGAGGAAGGCGATGTGGTTAGGCGTGTTCCAGAGGTCTTTGGCCATGTGGATGTACAGGTCCGTGTAGAGGGCCTCTTCGGGGTCGCGCGGGACGATGCCCCATACCGAGCGCGGCGTGTCGAGGTTGAGGGCGCGGAAGAGGGAGCTGAAGAGCCAGGGAAGGGTTTCCATGCCCTGGATGAGGGTGGATTTTGCGGTGGCGGGGTCGTTGAGTTGGAGGTAGGCGAGGGGGAGGGTTTGCTTGGTGTAGAGAGCGCCGTTGAGGTTGGAGGTGACGAGGTCGGATTTGCAGAAGTCGATGAACCACTTGGGCTCGCGGCAGCGGATGGCGAGGACGTGGATCCAGTGGATCATGGCGTAGGGGTCGTCGTGGTTGATGCTGAGGAAGAGCTTGGCCCATTCGAGTGCCGTGCGATGGGTGCCCTTGAGGACGAGCTTTTGGATTAGGTTGAAGCCGGCCAGGTAGAACTGGCGGTTCTCGGGCCGGGCGAAACTCAGACGCGCCTGGCCCTTCTCGAGCTTCTTGCGGAACTCGTTGAGGCTGACCCGGCCAAAGGTGAACAGAGCGCGTTCGATCAGGTCGGCTGCCAGCGCCGAGTTCTGGTCCTGTCGCGCCACTTTACTCACCTGGATGAGTGAGGACACGTGGTACGGGAAGCGATAGAGGAAGTGGACGATCTGCATGGGGTCGTACATCATGACCAGGCCGAAGAAGTCGGCTTCCAGTTCGGCGTAGTTCTGGTCGTGGGCAAAGGCGAACTCGACCTCGTCCTGCTGCTGCCCCTGAGTAACGCGCACCATTTTGAGTCCTAAAGCCGTGCCTCGGGGCCATGTCTTCTTGCCCTCGATGAACGGGTTGGTGCGAAGTATGGTGTCAAACATTGTCTTGCTCGCCGGCGGCCCCTGTCCCAGGTTCGCGGCGCGGGCGCTGAGGTAGGTTTCGAGGTCGACCTGCTCGGGCAGGCGACGCCTCTGTCGGGTTTGTTCGGTGCGCTCCTCCGTCTCGGCGACGTCCATGGCTTTCCCAAAAACCCTGCGCATCTCGTTCATGGCCTTGAGATGTTGCAGGTTGATGCGCAACAGGTTATTGAGGTTCGGTGTCTCGCTGCTAGCGGAGGAGGATGTCGCAGACTTTCCTTGCGTTTGGCTCTGCAACCGCAACTCCTCCAGGGCCTGGTCAATCTCGTCCAGCGACTTGCGCTCTTCTGCTGTCGGCTCGGGTGCTGGTGTTGTGGACTGCTTCGCCTTCTTCTTTTTCTTCTTGGGTTTCTTCTTGCTCTTTTTGGCGGCGGTTTGAACTTCGGGCGCTGGTTCATCATCGACGTCGCTCTTTTGCTGCTGTTCGTCCTCATCCTCGTCGTCGTTGTCGCCCGTGTCCCCGAGAGCTGCGAAGCCAGAGAACATGGTGCCCCGCGGTCTTGCAACGATGGGTTCATCCTCGGATTCCTCACTCGCGTTCCCGGCGTCTTTTTGGAGACCCAACAGCTCCTGCTGCTGGCGCAGCTTGCGTAGTTGCCTGCTCGCCATGGCGATGTTTGTTTTGTTGTTGGATGTTGTCGAAGCAGCAACCTGGAAGATGTCTGCTCAGGAACTGGAAACTGGCGAAGGTGGGATGGTGGGATGGTGGGATAGTGGGTCCAAGGTTCGAGTAGTTGTGGAGGGGCAGTAACGGAGTAGGAAGGCTGAATTTAGTCTGTCTTGACTGTGGCTGGGGCTTGGAAGACTTGGCGTCAGGCTGGGAGGATGTAGATCATGTAAAGTCTATGGATAGGAATATTTATCAACGCCGGCGCATTGATATAACGTCTGCGTTGGCAATTTTGTGACTTCAACTACGGAGTGTTCCGGTGTATGACACTTTCGGCGATGACAGTGGTTTTTTGTCTGAGGCGAAAAGTGGGGGCGGAGGTCCATTCATGTTACACGGGGCGTAACAACCTACCTGAGGTACCAGAGGTAATCACCGCGGCCTCCCTTCTCAACACCAAGAACCGAGATCGAGATCCTTTGTGCCATTCAGAGGGCAGCCCAACATTCTGAATGATTTTAATAAGAATCTGAGCCTGATAACACATCTCTCTTCCTTTAAGTCCGTCTTCTCCGAGGGCATTATGTCGTCCCACAGTTGTAACATACCGTACCATACACCCTTCGCCGCCATTCCTCTCTCAGCTCGCCGGCCAGCATCTCCGGCCCCAACCATTCTTCAGCCTTGCCGTTTCACTCTACACCGTAACTTGTCGATCGACGGGAAATCTGACTTTTACCCGATGTGCTGATTACCGTTGCCAGGGCCGGGGCTGATAAGCTTGTTCAAACAGTGGACTTGTTGGGTTCCGCGTCTCATACCCTTCAGACTGCCCCAAGGTCTGGAAGCGATGGGCTGATATGCACTGCAGCGCTTGTCCATGTGGTTGTGAACCACTCCTGGGCGTCGACGAGGCGGGGTCGTAGGGTCCTCTGCATTTGGTTGCAGAGGGACTTGCATCAATGCCTCACGGTCATGATCCTGCTGATGGCATGGGGATCGATGGCACCTGTCCCCCTTTCCTATGTGGCTAGGTTGGGTTTCTCTGGAACCACGTCCAGGCCGCTCCCACAGGGAGCCTCCTCCTTAGCGCCGTGAGCTGAAGCCGCAGGGCCTTGGGGCTGAGCTCACACATCCGCATCGTGCAGAATGGCGCAAGGCTCTGAAGAAGGCGTACCCGCCCCCATCCTCTGCCGCGTGGGTTTTTAATTTTGGGGGTCTTCTTTCTCTTCTCTCCTTCCAGGAGAAGGTGAAGCATCCCGATCGGTTTTCCATGGACGGACGCCATGGCGCACCTGAGACACTACCAGCCAAGACGACCCCACGACGATAGCAGCATCACCAAAGGCTGGTGCGTCTTTGGGCTAGTCGTGAGTTGGATCGTGGGTTTTGTCACTCTGGTTGCTGGCAGCTTCACCTTGTACCAAGAGCTTCGCGATGGCGAAACGACGCAGCTTGTCATGGCCACAACCTGGAAGGAGTTGCTTCCCCTCTTGCTCAACATGGTTGGTACGTTGAACTCCCGTCCACCTCTGCCGTGCGGTCCGCGACGGTGCTGACGCCGGCATGCTCTAGTCACGCTCTTGAACGACTGCATGGGTTACATCCACACCTGTTCTCTACGATGGGCGCTGCATAGGGAAGCCAAACTCGAATTCAACTCGAACCTTCGTCTCTTAACGGCGGCCAAGAAGAGTCCCCCCAACGGGTTCATCGCGAATGCTCTCTATCTCATCGGCATCATCTTTTCGTACGGTGCGACGTCGCTCATCTTCATCAGCCTCAACCCGGAACTGGCGAGAGTCCTGGGCAAGGCCTACGATAAGGCCGACACCAACGGTGTCCACATCAATGCCATCGCGCTTCTCGCCCTCGGCGTCGGCTTCTTCCTGCAAGCCGTCATCACGACCTGGGCCCTCGTGAGCACCAACATTCAGACCTGGAGCTCCAATCCCCTCATCGTTGCCAGGACCTGCCTCGATGAGAATGATGGCCATCGCCTCGTGCCAGAGGACGATCGATGCATGATGAGCGTCCATGACTACGAAATAAAACCAGGACAGGCTCAGCAACCCCGCCGGAGGCAGAGGTCAATGTTCTCGGCGCACTTCCGTGTCAGACGTATTGTGATACTCCTCGGGATACTTCCCATCCTCGGTGGCGCCGCGGGCGGCGCGGCCTATGGGTACCTTCTTAATGGCAGCAGGACAGGCGTGTACGGCCGGTCCTGGTCTCTACTTCCTGTCTTCACCGGCAAGACGGACACCAACTGCGAGACGCGGCAATGCACCGATGGCACGTCGGTGCTCAACATGGGCTGGAGCGCCAAGGGCCCCTGGGGCACCCTCGGCGGCGTCTTGCTGGTTCTGTTCATCCAGTCCATCGTCACGCTCTCGCTGCACTGCGCCGAGCTGATCGTCAACTTGTCTCGCGACGAGAAGGTGTGGCGTGAACTCATCGGCGATCGCGGCACCGACCCGCGCTACAGCTCCCTCCTTGCCGCCTTGACCTCCTGGCAGACAATTTTCCTGTTCATCCTGAAGTCGGGCGTCCACTGGATGTTTGGTCTTGCCGTCAACATGCAGTACCAACTCGGTGTCAATCTGCACCCACCACAAATCTTTTATTTTTCGGGCTTCTCGCTCATCACGGCCATTTTCGGAACGCTCCTGTCCTTGTGGCGTCCCAAGGGTTACCTTCCAGCATCCTATGGCCATTTACAGACCATCGTCGACATCATCGACGAGTGGTCCGACTCTGGGTGCCTCTTCTGGGGTGAGAAGGTCAAACCCGCTCCCGGTCAGCCGGGCTTCACGGGCACGCATCCCAACAAACTCCCTCAACCGGACGAAAGCCAGTGCTATGGAGGCCCGCGCGGGACGGGGTTCATTCCGCGCGACGCGGGAGGCGGCTACGAGATGGGCGGCGGGCTTGCTCAAGACCCGCCCTACTCGCCGACGGACAGGCTGTCTCCTTCTCCTCCGCCTGGTCACTACTCTGGAGGTTTTGGAGGATATAATTCACCACCGCCGCCACAGCACACATCCCAGTATGGCTTCACGTATTACCCGAGTCATAACAGCATGAATTCGAGGTTTTCGGATCACCCAAGTCATAGCAGCATGAATTCGAGATTTTCGGGAGCGTCGCATTGGTCAAATTCAAGCACGCAGCCGTTCTTGCATCAGCAGCCGAGGTGGTGAACTGGGATGGGATGGCGCATATGAACGGGTAATGATGGTCGGGTTGTCGCATACGGTACATTTTATAATTGGCATGTCAGAGGGATCTAGGTAGAAAGGGAGTGTGCACTTGGGAGTTTGCATTCATGGAGTTTGGAGTACGGAGAACACAGCCAGAGCGGAATCATCTTGGGTTCAAAACGGCATGTTTGGATAAGTACCACATTGGAATTTACAGTATGAATACCTGATGATTGCCTGAATAACACAGCAGTTTGACCGTCAAGACAGTCTGTAGAGACAATAAATTGGTGATTGCGTCAAAGGTCGATCCAATGTACCTATGTCAATCTTTTCTGCGGCCAGACGGTCGATCTAGCCTCCTGTTGATGTGGCTGCTGAGATGGCCTCGACCGTCTGTGGCCGAGTGGGGTCGGTTGCATAACTGAGGCCCGTCCACAGTGGAGTGTGGCTGAGGCGAGTTGAGGCTCCGGTGCAGGGCTCAGGCTTTGCCACATCAGGAAAGTGCCCCACCTCTCAAAGGAGGCTGAAGCTGGACGGGCGTTGAGCCGAGTTTTCTCTTGGGTTTGTGCGAGCTCAGGCCGTCAGCTTTTTCGCCTTCCCCTTCCCAGCCGCCAACATCCAACAAACACCACACAAATTTCAACCTCATCCCTCAACAACAACCCGACAGTCCACACCATGCCCTGGGTGGCTGGCTAATCCTCCTCTTTCGTAATCGCATCCGTTCTATTCGAATCAGCGACTTTTTCCTTTTTCTTTTCCTCGACTTTAACAGTTTTCTCTTCCATTCTCGATTTCTACCCTAAACCAATCACCCCCCGCACCCGACAACATGTCCGAATTCATTGGGTTCGTCGACCCCTCCATCGACATTTTGCGACCGACCCGGCGCTGACGATCTCCTGCAGGGCAAGGATCTCTCTCATATCCCGGAGCGATATTCGGTACGTAGTTTTCGATGCCATTGATGCCTTGTTGAACGAACACCTTTGCTGACCGCCCCTTCTCCCTCTCCAGCTATTCGGGCACACTCCACAGCATCAACTCCGATGATTCGACCGTCTCGCTCGAAAATGTCCGCTCATTCGGCACCGAGAACCGCAAGACGAACCCCGATGAGTTCGTCCCGCCGTCGGACCAAATCTACGAGTACATCGTGTTTCGCGGCACCGATGTCAAGGATCTGAGGATCGAAGAGGGGCCTGCTCCGGTCAAGGAGGAGAAGCCCCCCGCCGTGCCCAACGATCCGGCCATCCTTGGTGTAAGTGTTCCAATCTCAGATCTCTTTTTTTCGGCCCTTTCATGATGAACTATTACGGATGTAAAACTTGTCACGTCTGAACTGCGCAAACAACACCATGTTGAGATTTCCGTTGCCTTCCTTCTGATTATGGGCCATCATCACACTCTTTGTTGAGTTCCGTTACGCCATTGGAAAAGTTGCTGACAATGTCTCCGCAATCAAGGCTCGCCCACGAAATGTTCCTCCCGGTCCTTCGGCACCCCAAGCTCCCCAAGGTCTCCAGAGCACTGCTGGCCCCCAGAATCAACAGGGTCCGCCACCTGGTGGCCCCGGTTTCGGCTACTTCCCTCCGCATATGGCGGGTTGGGGTCGCGCCGGAGGCCCCGGCCCTGGCCCTGGTCCCGGCCCGTTTGGCGGCATGCCATACCCTCCCCCGGGCTGGTTCCCGCCTGGTCAGGACTTTCCTCCCATGGGCCCTTGGAACCCTTACCCGTTCCAGCCCGGCCCGGGTGGTCTCCAAGGTGCTCCAGGCGGTCCGGGTCAGGGTCGTCAGTCGGCAAATCAGACTCCGAGCAACCAGGGTCCGACCCAGAAGCCCGCTCCGATTGGGCCTGCGGCGGACCGGAAGCCATCGGTGCCCACTGGGCCCGCGGCTCAGTCTGGTGTCCCACCTCAAGCGCCTCGGCAACCGGCCGCCGCCGCTCCTTCCACGGCTCCTGGCGAAGTGAAGCCGAAGACCGAGGACAAGCCGGCAGGTGCGCCGCTTGACAACAAGGCTCTCCCCACGCAAACCTCTGCTACCACCATCCCGACTGGCCCGAAGAGCACCCGTCCTACCCAGATCCTTCCCGCTGTCCCTCTTCCTGCCGCGCTCACCGCAAAGGTCGCTCAGAACCAGCCGCCCAAGCCGGCTGCTCAGCCTGTTAGTCACGATGCGGCGGCTGCTGCTCTCCGTGACGCGACGCAGGCGGCTAAGGAAGCCGTCGCGGCTGCCATGGCATCTTTGAACCAGACCGCCGCCGCGTCGTCCGCACCGCAGCAAACCTCGGACTCCAACGGCGTGGATAACCTGGCCAAGCGCGTCGATGAAATGCGCATCAATGCCGCTCGCGCGGGCCATCACGGCCATCACCACCGCGGTGGTGCCGGGCGCGGCCGTGGAGGACCCCGCCCCGGCAAGGTGGAGATTCCCGACACTGATTTCGATTTCGAGTCGGCCAACGCCAAGTTCAACAAGCAAGATGTGGTCAAGGAGGCGGTCGCTGGATCGCCGTTGCGTGATGCCACAGGCGAAAATGGTGTCCCGGAGACGGCGGTGGACGCCCCCGCCCCCGTGGAGCCGGCATATAACAAGCAAAAGTCGTTTTTCGACAATATCTCGAGCGAAGCTCGTGATCGCGAGAACGCTGCCCAGAGGCAGGGTGGCGCGCACTGGAGGGGTGAAGAAACTAGGAAGAATATCGAGACGTTTGGACAGGGGAGTGTGGATGGCGGATACCGCAATTATCGCGGGCGCGGGCGTGGAAGGGGTGGACGTGGCGGTAGGGGTTACCGCGGCGGCCGCGGTGGTGGTGGCGGTGGTGGTGGATATCGCGCGCGCGATACCAACACCCAGACGCCCGCTGCTGCTGCCGGAGCGCAGTGAGTTTGTCATACCAGCCAGCCACCCCAGCCATTCCACCCCAGGATCGCCGTTTCTTCGTCATGTCTACGGTTTTGTATGACTATAACCTGGGTGGGTTGGTGGTCTCTTGCCTTTTCTCTCTATCTGTTTCTACGGTCAGGAAAGGGAAGGAAAAGGGATTTTCGTCATCTCATCAATCGGCCGGCGGCATCAGGATCCCAAGCAACATTGTTTGTCTTTTTTCGTGCGTTTCTCTTTCTCTTTTTCTCAGGCTAGTTGGTTCGGGTCGTTACCTGGTACTCTGGGTCGCGAGGAGTTCTTGGTGGCCGGGGGAATGGACAGGAGCTGGGAAGGCAAGGCAAGGCAAGGCAGGTGGGCAGGTTAACGTCTTAACACGAGATATCAAGGAGACCCGAATGAGGTCAATGATGCTTATGATGCAATGGAATGGAAATGGAAATGGAAAGCATGATATGATGCTTCCTTCCACCTTGGACTTTCTTCTCGCTTCTGTTGGTTGTGGCCTGTCTTGATGAGTTCTTGGGGTTGACGCTTTTCATGAAGATGAACGGTGATGAAGCACCTTTCTAGGTGGTCGATGATGCGAGCTGGGTAGAGGCGTCTTTTGGGGGATGGTAGTGAATTGGGACGGCTGACTTGCCGTGGTCATGGGAGCTTGCCGGAGTTTTGGTTCTCCGTCTTGTTCTGAAGATGATGAGGGAACTAAGATAGCTTTGGAGGTGGCAAAGGGACTTGAAGGGGTAGTTATTCAGGTAGTTCGACTCGAACAGCCAGTGGAAAAGGTTAGAAAGACAAAATGGTCAAAGTCAAGAGGTTTTTCGGTTGAGTTCCAGTTTTGTGACTTGATGAGGTAACGTTGCTTGCCGGCTGACAGCTGTCATTGTTGTTGTTGAGTCTTCGAGCACATTGAAATACATCCCATCCCATGGGCGAAGTGTTGATTTGGAAAGGACTCAATTTGATTGCCGGTAAGGCAGGTACCTAGGGCGAGTTGGTCATGAAATAAATGGCTGACCTACTTGCTTGCTCTTTGGCGGATTGAGGGCCAGCCAGCCAGCCCAAGAGATGAGATGATGTTGAGTCTTGGGAGTCCTGGGCTTCGTGTCCCTTTTTGGTGACAACTACGGACTACTGTTCACTGGAGGACGTGTGTCCAGATGAGGTACTCTTCACGGGCTAGAGTACGACTGTTCGAATGAGGATTTGGGTGTCATCACCAGAATAATAGATTGAGACGTCAACCGGCTCGTTGAGGCTGTTCGTCACATGTTTGGTCGGCTCGTTAGAGCATGAAACAAACAAAACAAAGCGATTGGTTAGAGGAGATTGGGGTTCCGGATTCCGGGTTTCGGGCCCCAAAGAGTTATGAAGTACATACTAAAACATCCAGACACTTCAGGTACGGTTCCAGGGAGCCGGACAAGTTGGCACCAAAACCGGGTTTGAAGGTCCGTCTCTCGAAGAGAGCGGGTGCTAATAGATAAATGTCCGACTACCTGGGACTTCTCCGAAAAGCAGAGTTCTGGTAGCATATCTTAAATATAGTAGATCGAGACACAGGTCTTCGATCGACGTACCTACCTATGAATATCAGTTCCTAGGTGAGAGCAACCTGCTCAGCTCAAACACACCTTCAATGTTATTTGCGCCAAGGGACAGATCTTGGTCCTTTGCTGTGTATGTATGTGTGCCATCCCTTGCCGGCACTTGCAGGATCTGTACCTATGTTTACCTGACGACTTACCTATAGTAGTACGACTCAAGCGCTCAATGGTTCGGCGCACGGAAGCGCAAGATGCTGCATTGCAGCGGATTTGCAGCTGCGAAGCATACATTGCAGATTGTTTCTACAGTGCTTGGTCGTGAGAAGACATGCCGGAGCCGCCACCAGGCGCGCTGCAATGACACACGCCGGAACCTGCTCCCACCAGAGGAGTTTGGAAGGGAATTTATGTCTGACGTCGGATAGACGGATACGCGGACGGGAGGTGCAGTCGAGAGGTCAGAGCGCAAGCTGGAGTGTAACCTGAGCCAGAGGATAAGGGCTTAGGTCCTGGAAAATCGCGCAGCGCCGTGGGAATGACGAAGGCTAATACTATCGTTCATCATCTGTCATTGCGTCTAGAGTACAGAGCAGAGGAACTGGTTGTAGTGTTGTTGCTTGAGGCGGTGGAGCCCATGAAGCGCCGTCAGTACTCATACGGAGTAAAAGTGCTGTCAGCAAAGTTCCATCGTTGCGGGGTCCCGCGTGTTTTCTGCAGTTCATGCAAGGAGATGCCAAAACGTCGCATGTGCTAGGTCAAGACAGGATTGGGTGGCTATAACAAAGCTGTGTTATACGCAATGGTTTGCCTCATATCTCGAGCACATCATGTAGCTATCCCTGCGTTTGGGAACACAGAGAGCTAGGTAGGTATGAGGGGCAACAAGATAACAACGACACACAGCATAATGTTCATCTTCGAGGTGGGATGGGAAATAGGGTCATGGCATCACGATGTCCCTCCCTCGTTGTGTTCTGCTCGTGTTATCCATAGTCAAGGTTGCACTCGTTGTTCCTATCACAAGCGATGTGGAAAAACCCGTTTTGCAACTTTTGTTTGGCGAACACAACGCAATCCGGGATGATCTGTGCGAGCAGCCGGATCGTTCGGAACCTGGTGGGGAGATACACCGCCGCCGCCCTGCCCTGCTTGATGGTTGTCCAACTCTTGGAGGATTGCTTCTTCCGGACATGGTTACGGAGGACTTACGTAGAACCAGCGCTGATCATCAGAAACACACCCAAGTGAACACAACGCTGCATGTCATGCACTTGGAATTGGCAGGCCAAAAGTCACGCTAAAATGCCCGTGCTCGACCCGGCAGGTTGGCTCGGTGTTGTCTGCCCAAGAAGCTAGTGCCCAGTGCCCGGTGACTGGTGGTGGAGGGAGACTCGGAGAGAAAGAGGGGAGGGCTGCGGATTGTCTTGAACCCGAGACATTGAAATGCATCTTGTTCCCGTTCCGCCTCGGCCTTGTTGTAAAGACAACTGAAGGCAAACGTCCGTGTGTCTTGTCTGGCAGCACAACAGACGGAGGTCTTCCGAATCGTATGTACATACCTACCTCCGTACAGCCTCGGACTCAACGAAAATGGCGCGTGGATACATATCGTAACGATATCCCACCAGACCACATAAAATGTCCACAAAAACCGTTGTGTGTCGTTAAACCCCCGACTCGTAGCTATCTCATCCCACCTTCAACCCTCGTGCGTGGGCAGACCTCGGAGAGGGCGACCGACACGCGATGGACGCAGACGTCGTAACGTGAGCCCCCGACAGGGGACCCGACGACATGCGAGGTGCAGAGGGTCGACACAGATGCTACAGTGTAATTCCGTCGTCACGCTGCAAGATGCCGGCGGCCGCTGTTGGCCGACCGTGCAGGAGCCCACATCCGAGCCTCTCCGTCAACCGGGAAAAGGGATTGGACTCGCCAAACCCGATCCCTTTGCTGGGCAGCAAACGACGGGGAATCCTCAGGTTTTTGTTTGTTATTCTGTTGCCGTTGAACGATTCGATGACAGTTGAGGGAGCCGTTTGGAAGAAGAAATTCATCACAATTGTCCTCCCCACACAACGGCCCGAACTGTGTGGCCTTGCAGTTGTGCTCGAAGGTCCAAGTGCAGGTGGAAAGGGGGCAAGGGCTTGATAATCAGCCAATATCTTGGCGCAACCTCCCCTGCGACTTCCCCCCTTGACGGCGTCCCCTGTTTTGAGTCCGTGTGCGGTTTAGCGTGCCCCATCCGATTGCCAAATGTGGTCTTTGAAGAGCAGTGTGGGGCTCGTGGTGGGGCCTGAGACCGGGACCTGCAGCGGCCCCAGCTGCAATCGCAGCACACAGTCGCAGCAATTGCGGCCGTCGCAATGGACTTCACGGCCAGAAGGACTCAGGAAGGCACAGGATGGGGCCCTGGGGGGGCGTTCAAGGTTGTTGCTTGTTTCTTACAAAACAGCGAATTGGCGAATCCTCCCTGCTGAGCGACGCACGCCTCAACTGTCCTCATTTGCTACTTTTCGCTGCGTTTGTTCTCGTCACATCGTTTCTTTTTTTCCTCTTTTCCACGCCTCTTCCATCGTTCCTTTTGTGTTTCGCGTGGGCATGGCCTTCCTCCACTTCCCGCGCTTCCCACGCCAATCCCTCCTTCCCCTTGCCGGGCTCCCCACTCTCTCTCATCAACAAGTGAACTGAACTTCTGTCGCTCACTTCCACTTCCATTTCCTTTTTTCCATTGTGTGTTGCGCTCGGTCCCTTTTCCCTTCCAAAGGCTGGTGGCCAGGCTGGGGCTTTGTGTTGTCTGTCTGAGAGTGACGGTTTTCCTTCTTTCTCCTCCTCCACATCCTCGTGGCCCCTTCATCGTGGCCTTTTTCCTTTTTTCAACTGCTGCGACGTTAGTCCTCGCCCGCCCAATTTCCAGCTCGACCGTTCCCATTCCCTTTCCAGGGACAACCCGGTACGAGCCGCCAGTGTGTGGTTGAAGCTTGGACTGGATCATCAGCGACACTGTTTATCGGTGTCTCGGTCCACGCCTCCTTTCTCCAACTTCTTCCCCTCTCCGGCGACATCTCTTGTCAGCCGGCTAGCTGCCTCTTGCGCGCCGTCGTCGCCGTCGCCGGGCCAGCAAGAGAATACCTACTCTCTTTGTCTTCGTTTGTCGCATGCAGCCTGCCCGTCGTGCGCCGCGCTGCCGCTCCCTGCGCCTCTCTTTTCCTCTTCTCTCTCCGTCTTGAACGTCGAGAGTTGAAACAAACGAAACACGCCAGGCGCTTGTGTTTCCAAGATCATATCTGGCCGACCACGCCGCCAGCGTCGTGGAGGCCAACACACTATCGAAAAAGCCAGCCCTTCCCAGCTGCCCGCCAGCTCATCTTAGCCAACCTTGATCGGTAAAAACACCAAAACGCCCTTCACAACTCATAACTAAATCGGGGTCGCCGGCTGGCACCCGACGGCCAACCATGCCTCCTTCCCTCACGACTCACGCGTCGTTCAGTCGCCCTCGCACCAGCGACCAGAGCGCTCGCCCGGTAACACGCGAGGCCGACAGCAACCTGATCATCCCGAGTCGCACGTCTTCGCTTCACTCGCGCATTACCCAGCCTATTCCCTCGACCCTCAACATGAAGCCGCAGCAACAACGCACCCCTAAGACCCTCACCTACGCCTACATGGTGTGCGGTGTTGGTCGCGAGCCTTCGCAGTGGGTGAAGGCTCCTCCGCCGCCCCAGGGCAAGATCGGACATATGAAGGGTGCTGTGCCTCAATTCTGGCTGCCCGAGATTCTCGGGAGCAGTCCTCGGCTGGAGCAGGACAACGAGATCGCCCGTGCTCTGCACGCTGCCATGAGGGCCTGCTTCCCCCACGATGTTGAGATCTGCACCGGTCGCAGCCAGCCGCACTGCGTCCACCATGCCTTCGTCTTGCAGCAGGATTCCTCGCATACTCTTTACGGCATCTGCCTGCGTGTTTGGTCGCGCGCCGACGAGAAGCGTGCCGAGACCATCCGCGAGCTGCGCAAGCGCACCGAGCCGGACTTCTACGACAACCCGGAGGAGCAGTACTGGATCCCTTACTGCTTGTCCTTCCTCTCACGCTATCCCCTCTACAACCTCCTTGGCGACTACCTGCGCGGCATGTGGATTCACTGGAACAAGGCCACCAACCTCTTCCATGCCGAGGAGGTGTCGCGCATCCTGAGCTTCCCGGCTCCGCGCCTCAACGACCTGGTCCAGATCGACATGAAGGACTACGCCCTCTGCTACCGCTTCCCCTCGTCGCCCACTGGTTTCCAGAACTTCGCCTTGTGGCCGCTGTTCTGCTGCCTGTCTATCCCCAACATCGTTGGCGTCATCGAGGCTGCCATCTCGCCCACGCGCCGCATCATCTTTGTCAGCCACTATCCTGCCATGCTCACCATGGCTGCCGAGACGGTCCGTTTCTGCGTTCGCGTCTACGAGTGGAGCGGTCTGTACGTCCCCATTGTCCACGCCCGCCACGCCAAGGACCTTGTTGAGGAACCGGGCCCGTATATCCTGGGTATCACGGCTGAGTGCCGCTCTCTGTTTACCGCACCAAGCGACGCCCTGGTCGTGGACCTCGACCGCAACTTTGTGCTCACGTCGAACCCGCCAACCGCCCTTACGCCCCAGCAGCGCCAAAAGTTTGTGATGCGGCTGACCCAGGCCCTCAACGGTGATGTGACTCCGTCGGGTGTTCCTCAGCACCTCCGCTCCGCTTATGGTGGTGGCAAGCTCATCCCGGCTGGCCAGATCATCGTCATGCGGGGCGAGGTTGAGTCTATCCAGGACCCTGAGTGGTGGAATCAGGATGCGGTGATGGCGGTCATGGATCACGTCTGCGAGAAGATCAGCAGGAACACGGGTCTCAAGGCCGTCTTTGGCGGTTCGGTCAAGAAGCCGCTGATGACCAAGGTTTCGATGCGCCACCTCAACGAGATCGTTCGCGAGAGGAATCAGTACTCGCGCGATGCTCTCGAGGCCTGGCAGGATTTCATTAACCTCAAGGGCCGCCTCGACACGGAGCTCGCCAAGGTTACCAAGCGCAACAACTACCTGGTTGAGGAGTTGGAGAACTGGAAGCAGCAGTTCCTCAAGTTCCAAGCCTTTGCCGATACCCTCACCAAGGAGACCCAGGATCTCAAGGTCAAGATCGAGGGTCACAAGCGCGAGAACCGCCGCCTTGGCTCCCTCCTCGAGCAGCAGAAGGAGGATGCCGCTCGTCTGGCCGCTCGCCTTGCCGGCACCGAGAAGCAGCGCGACGATGCTCTCGAGGCCCTTGTTCTTCAGCAGGAGATCGCCGAGGAGCTCGAGAGGGAACGCAAGAGGAACAAGAAGGAGCTCAATGCTCTCCAGCACACCAACCTCACCATCATGCGCCAGCGCGACGAGGCGCGTCGTGTCGTGCTGCACTTGCGCAGCTTGATCGCCGGCCAACACCACCACATGGAGCACCTCGTCAAGACTCTGACGTCTCCGGACGAGCTCGCTGCCGAGATCGAGGCAGGCTTCGCCGCTCAGGAGGAGGAGCTTCTCGCCGAGCGTATGTTACTTCGCAAAACCCACGGACTAGGAGACTGCAATGCTGACAACAGCTTAGAAGAGTCCATCTCGGAGAACGACGCCAGGTTCATCAAGAACCTCACGGCCGCGAGCCGGCGTCTGTCTACCCAGACCTTCATCGATGTCGCCGACCGCCACCTCAAGGACAAGACGGACGCCATCGCCCACATTATCCGCAACATTGCGGAACAGTGCCAGGCCGCTGTTGAAGGCCTGCAACTTGCCCAAGACGCCGAGCTCGGGAGGCCTACTTCACCGGCCTCCAGAGCTCGGGAGTATTCCAAAAGTCGCCGGGGGAGTTCTCTCTCAACCGCCCCCAGTGACGACGGAAATGGCTCCTCGACGGCGGCGTCCGATGTCGGTGACGACACTACCCGTCTCAGACCCAACAGTGCGCGCCTCTCTAGCATCCCACCCACACCGGATCTCGTTCCCAACCGCAGCAGCACTAGCATGTCTTTCGCGAGCACAACGGCCACGTCGACCCCTGAGCGTGGGTCCCAGCAGTACCTGCTCCACACCCACGCCAACGGAGGAGGAGTTGGATACGACATCCCCACCAAGATCGTCGAGGACGACGAGGACGTCGATGACCTCGCAGTTCACGGTAACAACGGAGATGAGCAGTCCGCGGGCGACTCCCTCACCGTCGGGCCCGCGGGTGCGGCCGAACAGGCAGTCGTGGGTAAGCACCCGGAGAGCCTGATTCATAGGCCGTCCGGCGCCCGGATTAGCGCTCTGGGTGGGACTCGTTGAAGGGTATGACACGGGGAGATGGAGTGTCTCTTTTGGGTGATGAGGTGGCCCTGATTTGTGTATACCTTTTTCTTCTTTCCCTTCTTTCGGGTTGGGCCAGGTTTGGGATTTGTGTGTCTGTTCTTGTTTGGCCATGTTCTTATACCACTTTGCGATCCAGGGAGGAAGGATGATGAAGCGGAGGATGGATGACTTTTTAGTTTCTTACACTCCTTTGTGGTGATATTTCCTTTTAACTCGGATCTAATTTTTCTTCGCCTCTAGAAGGTTCGATGTGTGCTTGCTTGACTAGGTGGATGACCTTGTTGCATACCTTAGGTGCCCGGGTAATAATGGGTCAAGGGTGAAGAGCAAGGAATAAGACTGATTTGTCAGACCTTATTGTGGGTTTTGACTGCCTTGTCCTTTGTTCTTAGGAGTGAGCTTGAGACGTTACGGGCCACCTTCATGATGGTTAGTTCTTGGAGGGCTCATCCCAGGAAAGCTCAGGTGTATGGAGTACGAGAGGAGTGAAGCGACAGAAGCCCGGGAGTGATGCCTAGGAGAGAAGGTTGAGGCGGTTGAGAGTGAACCAGGTCACCAGAAGCGAAGAACTGTGAAGTGATCAGTGGACTGAGATCTGAAATCTGTTCTTTGAATGCTACAACACATGACAAAAGCTTACTCTACTTGTCTTGTCAACAACCCCCTCTGGCAAGCACCTCGTTAAGCGCTCATGAACATGACCAGCTCGCTCGCTGAGTACCCCCAAACGCAAGAGACTACACCGGAGTCACAAAGAGTATCTGGAACCGTAGAGGGCAGTCCCTTGGCTCCAGAGATGCTCAGTGTTCTCTGCCTTAGTAAGTTGGGTCCTGACCATGAGTTCCCCTACTCGAGGACCCACGGAACAGACATCGTCCTCATCAACTGCAACGCCTTCACAACGCACAAGGAGGTCTGGGCCCGAGAAGGTTTGAGACGCTCTGGAACTGGGAAGGATCACTTTAGTTATCTGGGTGGTCCTTTTTTTTTTTATAATGGGCTTTCACTTAATCTTTAATCGCGTCCAAATCGCCTTGCTCGATGATGCTCCTGTCTCCGTTGGATTCGTGACCTCGATGCGCCTGGCACCCTGATCGACCAGTCACCCGTCCAGCGCTGTTTCTGCTAGGTCAGGGACACTTTGTGACTGAAGCACCCTCCGTGGTTACTGTACCCTCTATGACTGTGAATTCTTCGTGACTAGGTATGAGCCCTCCGCGTCGACGAACCCCCCGCGGATTCGACTACGTCCGAGCCCTATATAACTAAACAGACAACGGCATGGCATTTTGAGGTTCCACTTCTGGCAAAGACCTCCATTCCAACACCTGCAGAAGCTCCGTCGCAATCCAAACCTGGACCCTTCCTCCATAAGCCCCAACAGAGTGGGATTATCAAGAGGGTTGATGATTCCTCTTGCATGTCAAAGGGACTGGCGCGGGCAAAGGTACCGGGCTGCAAGACCGTTTACTGATCTATCCATTGCCAGAGGGGAAAAAGCGTCAGGGAGGAGGAAGAATATGGCGTTCCATCTCCAATCTCTCTCCTGGCTTCAACCTCATCCGACTGCTCCGTCAGGGTCATACCTCCTTGGATCAATTACACCACCAAGCCCACCTCAACCAAAAACTCCAACTATTACAATAGATACTTAGGGACTTCATGTCATCATGGCCACCATCGACGACCTGACGCCACCGACAAGATCTGGAGTTTACCTTGGCCCGAGCGCCTGCTCGGCAGATCGGAGGGGTCAGGCTCGAAGGATAACATCTATCACCATACCCGCACACCAACAATGAGAGCCGATCTGGCAACCAAGAGGACGCGGATGCTTTGGGTATCTATCCTAACTTATTCCTTTCTTCTCCTTTACTTTCTCAATCGTCAAAGCCCGAAAACTCGTCTTCATCATCATCCACCCCATTGGCAGCGGCAGCGGCAGCACCACCACCGCCACCCCCATTCTTCGCTGTTGTGGATGTTGTCTTTGTCGCCGCCGCCGCCGCTCCATTAGCCTCCAAATTCTTCCTCCTCACCTGCTCAATCAGTTCCTCCAACTTCTTCTGCTCCTCCTTCTCCTTCTCCGTCATATTCGCCAACCTCTGCGCCTCTCTCTTCCTCCTCTTCTTCTCCCTTCGCGCCGCCCGGGCATCCTCCAACTCCTTCTGTCCGCTCCAGGCCTCATTCTTCTTCCTCTTCAACCCATTGGTCTCCCCCTCGCCGGCGGCTTCCCGTTCCGCCTTTTCCTTCTTCCACTTCTCGAGCTCCTCAAGCCGCTTCTTCTCCCGCGCCTTGTCGCGGAACGGGATCGCCTCCGTGTCGATGCCCAAGCCGAGCGACCTGTCGAGGCCCTTGACTTCGGGCATCTTGGGCAGCTCGAGCAGGCCGTAGCCCTTGGCGAGGTCGAACCAGTCGAGGTCTTGCACGCGAAAGATGGAGCTGGCTTGGTGCTCGAGGTAGCTGCGCGTCCAGCTGACGAACGCCCGCTGCGCGAGCTGGAAGATCTCCCTGTCGACGCGCGCTTTGGCACGGATGGCGTCTGTGACGGCGTCTGCATCGGATTGGGAGACGGAAATGGCGGGTTTTTCGAGCGGGACTATGGGGGTTTGTCGGACCTCGAGGAGTTGGACGTACCCCTCCTCGCGACCTGGTTGGAGAAGGACGACGGCGAGACCGCGACGTCCGGCGCGGCCGGCGCGACCGCAGCGGTGGATGAAGACTTTGGTGTCGGTTGGTGGGTCGTGTTGGACGACGAGGTCGACTTGGGGAATGTCGAGGCCGCGCGCGGCGACGTCGGTGGTGAGGAGGACGGTAGGAGAGGTGGCATTGACGAAGCGTTCGTAGTTCTTCTCGCGGACTTGGGGCTCGAGCTTGCCATGGAGAGAGACAATGGAGAAGCCTGCAGGTAGGATGCCATGGAGGACCTTGGCGAAGTACTTGACCGCGAAGCAGGTGGAGAAGAAGACGATAGAGCGTTGCGGACGGGGGTCGAGGCGCTCAAGGAGCTGGCAGATTGCGGGGATTTTGTGGCTCGCGGGGGTGACGAGATAGGTCATGCTTAGCGACATGGGAGTTTTCCGCTCCTCAATGACGCCGCCGTCCTTGAGACTCTTGACGCGCACCGTAATCTTGTGCGGGTAGAGCAGGCCAACTGTAATGAGGCGTTCAACGGCATCACTCAAGGAGGCGCTAAACAGGCCGGTTCGGCGCTGCTTGGGGAGATAACCCAGGATGCGGTTAAGCTCAGGAGAGAAGCCGAGATCCAAGAGACGGTCGGCCTCGTCCATGATGAGGACCTCGAAAGACGAAGAGGGGGTCTTGACGTGTGGACTTGATAGGAGCTCGGCAAGGCGGCCTGGGGTACCGACGAGCAGGTTGGGAGAGAGGCGGAGGAATGTGCTCAGATCTTCGGCCGCCTTGGTGGTGCCGCCGACGAGCAATTGGGGTACGATAACCGGCTCGGTTGTGGCTGGGCGCTTTTCGTCGTCTTTGGCGTAGTGCAGCAGGTCGGCCGAGGGGGCGTGGAACTTGATCATGGACACGAGGACGGAGTGAATCTGAGAGGCGAGCTCGCGGGTGGGAGTGATGATGATGCCCTGGACATGATGGCGCTTGGCAGGCTCTCCAACGCGCAGGAGTTTCTGTGTGTGTCAGTATGAGTTGATTCCGGGAGAAGGTAATTGAGACATACCTCGACGACGGGGATCAGAAAGGCTAATGTCTTGCCGCTGCCCGTGACAGCCTCGACGACAACGTCCTTGTTCCCGCGGAAGATGTCAAGACAGGATTTTTGCACGGGCGTGGGCTGGGTAAATCCCATGGAAGAGAGGTAGTCAAGAATCCATTGGGCAAGAGGAGGTGTAAAGGCATCCCATGAGCGGGGAGCCTTTCGACGAGTCGGTTCTGGGGCCATGGTGTTGTGGTCTTCTCGACCGTCGTCTGCTTGGTGTTGACATGGACTTCATCGCATACCAGATCCAAAAAGTTCCCCCAGATGAAATTCCTTATCTTATCGTGATGCAGACCCACAGTGAGTGATGGTCTTGGCTTCCAGCATCGGGTCTCGGCGTCGCCAAATGCCGATGTGCACGTGCCCGTATGTAAGGTACATTCATACCGTAATTACGCTTGCCGAGTCGGCCACCTGGCCACTTTGGTTGATCGACACAAGTCTCTCTTTGCAGGTTTTTTGCATGGATGGATGAAATCTTGTGTTATGTAGAACCCCGTAGAAGGCCCTCGTGCTCCCATCGCGGCACTGTTTCTGCATTCTTAAATGTCATGGTGGCTCTTATTGGAGCTGGGCAGGCTCAAGATCATCAAGTTCATCCGCGTAAGATCGTCCGTATCGATACCTAATACGATTCAGGAATCCACCACGAATGCGACCGAAGAGAAACAAGCTTTCCATAGCGGCAATGGCTAACGTCACCATAAGTGCTCCGTAGAGGAGCGTGGAAATGTCCTCGAGCCCAAGCTGTAGTTTAGTTCTACAAGTACTTAATTGTTGGGCGCGAGAATCTCAGCCTAATGATTGTTGAGGATCCTCATCTCCTCCGTCTGGGTAGGCGATCACATGCGCAGAAGTGCCAGTCCGGGGTCTGACGCAAGTGCAATCGAAGCGCGCGTGGGGAATGGTTGGCCTTTGCAGCGCAGCGACAGCCAAAATTTCTTTTCCGCTTGTCGTCCTTGGGCGCAGCCACCCTGCAGGATTGAGAAACATCCCACGCCTGACCCGGCTCTTCCGCCAAAACCAACCCACCTAATTTTTTGTCCCGCTGACAGGCTTGTCGGGTCACTCCAAGAGGCCGACCATCCAAGTCGCTCTCTTTCTCTCAAACCCCTGCCAGCCAACGCCGCCGTCACAAACCTAAAAAACGAAAACGGCCTCCAAAACAATCTCTCCGGGGATTGCTCTCGCCACTCCTTCCACCATCTAGCCATGCGGTGGAGTCCTTGCGCTCCGCCGCAACTTCGTCCTCTCCATCCTGGATCCCGTCACCCATTACTCCTTTACAACCTTCATTCGACATCACCGATCCGTGTCTGACGCCCTCCGCCGCTCTCCTCCTGCGAAGACCAACAATCACAACAGCGACGACGACGCCGACAACGCGTGGCCGCGAAAACAACATCCAAACCTCTCTCCAACCATCCCGCCGTGGCCGCTCCCGCTGCGCTTGTTTAACCTTCGCCCCGTCCTTGCCGGCGCCGCCGTCCCGCTGTTGCCTGCCCTCCCTCCTTTTTTCTACCAAGACCCCGACGAGTACACCATGGCTCGCAGATCCAGGAACATTCCTGCGACGCCGCGCGTCATTTCCCCGAGTCCGGACCCCACTTCGGAGCCGGACGGCACCGGGCTGGATAAATCGTCGTCCTACACCGGGCCCACCACCCGTTCCGCCGCCCGGAGGCGGGCCGTCAACCCGCCGCAACCTACCCCAGCCGAACAGGACGAGATCGACGACACGTCTTCCGAGCCGGAACTCGCCCGCGCTAGAACACGCAGCCGCAGCCCCGTCACCGACACGAAACGCGCGCTCCGGCCGCTCACAGGCTCCAAATCTGCCACCGCCAACGGCGACTCGGTTAAGCCAGCCACTCCCCAAACCAACGGCCATCTCAAACCCGATGGCGGCGCCGCCACCCCCACCACAAACGGCCACCTCCTTCCCCCAGGAGCCTCCACAGCCTGGAGCTGGCGCGACCTAAGCCGCTCCCCCTCGCCGCTTGGCCTCATCCCCATCCACCGCCGCTGGCGCGCCTTCGTCCACCGCCACGAAGTGCCCCGCAAAGCCCTGCACGTCAGCATCGGCTTCTTCGTCGTCTGGCTGTACCTCTCGGGCACACAGACCCGCGACGTCTGCCCCTACCTCATGGGCGCGCTGATCCCCATCGCGGCCGTCGACGTCGCGCGCCACCATTACCAGCCCTTCAACAGGCTATACGTCAGGGTGCTCGGCCTGCTGATGCGCGAGAGCGAGTACGCGGGGTACAACGGGGTGATTTTCTACCTGCTTGGGGCGTGGGCCGTGCTGTACTTCTTCCCCAAGGATGTCGGGGTCATGGGCACGTTGTTGCTGAGCTGGTGCGATACGGCGGCGAGCACCTTTGGGAGGCTGTACGGGCGGTATACGCCGAGGATACGTAAGGGGAAGTCCTTGGCCGGGTCGACGGCCGCGTTCTTGGTGGGCGTGGCCACGTCGGTGTTTTTCTGGGGCTGGTTGGCGCCGGTCAAGGGGCCGATGCCGGGGGATGAGATGTTCATGTTTACCGGCTCGCTGGGACTGCCGGCCAAGGTGGCGGGATGGCTTGGGTTGGAGCCGGCGGCCGCGACTATCACGGGCGGGTTGGCGCTCGGGGCGGTGAGTCTCTGGTCCGGGCTGGTGGCGGCGGCGAGTGAGGTGGTGGATTTGTTTGGGTGGGACGATAACTTGACGATACCTGTGCTGAGCGGGCTGGGGATCTGGGGCTTCTTGAAGATCTTTGGCTGAGTAGACGATGATGTAGTGTTGGCTGTGGAACGTGTGTATAAAATTCAATGGGTGCATTACCGGCGTTTGGACAGACGGGTGTTGTTTTGGGGTGGCAAGTTTGGTGCGGCTCTTCGATTGTGTATTATTGATTGTTGATACAGGACGGGTTGGGCACATCCATGGGACACTCCGGAGTACTTGCTCGGGAAGACGATGATGGCTCGGATGCCACTATTACTTCCTATGATAGACGACAACAGGATCTCCTTTCTCTTCTCAGACCTAGTATTGTAGCCGTAGAACCTAGTTTGCCTATAATTCATACGGAGTGGTATCTCTCCCTCTTACCTGAGTATGTCTTATTGACTGCGCATACCATCCTAACACAGCTCAGTTGTCTTGCTCAGATCTGGTGTTTCGATTCCTTTCTCGTTCTTCATCATGAACGAGTCTTTTCCCTCCTTCAGTCCTACGTGAGGCCGTGAGACATGTCCGCTGCGTCATCCTCCAAGTCAAGGCATGCATATGACATGTCGTTGTCAACGTCACCCTTCATACCCCTCCTCCCCCCTCGACTCGGCTTCCGTTGGCTCTGCAGCTGCCACGCAGCCAGCCCAGATATAATGTCTTGCATGAGCCGCCATCTCCAACGAACAACTGTTAGCTGCCGCATCCTACATACTGTCGGTCGACTGGCTGGCCAGTTCGGTTTCGACTTTTAATTTCTTAGGGATGCGGGGATGGTGGGAGTGAATAGAAAGATGGAAGTTCGAAAATAATGGCGGGGCCCCAGGGCAGGAGGACCATTCGACAGGGGGAACGTGACCGAAAATTGCTGTGGAATGGAATTGGGGAGGGAGTGGGGCGCGGGTTGGGCTGAGAGCGACGGGAGCTTCTTTGTGGCTTCCATCCCGACTTCTCTGCCAAGAGCAGCGCTTGTTGATTGATCCACCATGATCATGAGAATCAGGAAAAACTGGATCTGGACCCAGGTCCCAATGGATGGATGTTGATGTTGATGATGGCAATTGCGATGGCTTCGTGCCTTCCAGTTCGTAGGCCGCTTGTGTTGCAGGACCATTTGCTCAGGCAGGCGTCTCCCTGCGTTTTCGACGTTGGCTGATCGGCTGCCTGCTTGTAGGTGCATCTTGCCTCATGTCCATGTCCAACTCTGTCCCGAAGACGCATCAATTGATTCCCAGTTCCCCTCGGGTTTCTTCGCTTTTTTTTGTCTGTGCTACAGACAACTCCATCACTAGGTTGAACGGCTTCTGCAGGCGGATTGAAAAAGACGTCTAAGCTGAGTTCATTGTGTGACCTGAAGCTGTTTTGAGTTGTGAACTTCCGGCACTGCATGTGCTCGACGTCTTCTGCGTGGCGTCGTCTAGACACCAATCCCATTTTCTATCTTCGTCACTCCATTCTCGCTCCGTTTTCTTTACCTCCGCCGAGACGTACCCTCGCCAACTGCAGTCAGGCATCCGAGCCTGTCCTGGATGAGAAAGCCACCGCAATGGCAAGCAACCCCCCCGGCCGCGGTGTCTCTGCCCTATGAAATCGTGCCCAGTCATCAAGCGGCACCACCTCAGAGCTTGGGTTTGACTGCATCATCTGCATCGACTGTATCTTTCCACGTCTTCGACCGAAGCCACCACGTTACATTTTTGCTTTCCCCGCTACCGAGTGTGGCTGCCGAAAACTCCGTCCAAAGTTCTGGATTTCACTGGGTTATGAGCGAGAGAGCGAGGACGATCAACCGCCGTACAGAGCTGTTCCAGCAGCCTGCCAGGGAACGCTGAGCGAGTGACAAGGAACGACTTCCTGCATCTATCCCGACCACCCCGGGCCGTTTGAGCTTGCCCTGCAGCTCGGAGGTCGATATGGATGGCCGCAGCCTGTTGTCCCACCCGCGGGACTGTCGCCGAGTCTCTTGACGCAATCTCTAAGCCAGCTCTCTAGTACTGGGGTTCCTGCACTTGGGCTCCCACGCCAGCCACCAGAGCACGACGTCTGAACCGGATTTTTGTCTTCCCCTCGCTTCTACCTAGGAACGGCGCTAGTAGCGTGTTCCCAGCGGGTCTACGAGGATCCCCCGTCTTGCGATACCAGCTGTTGAGTGGTGAGCCTCCAGTATCGGATCCTCAAAGACCGTTCGTTTCTCGGCCATGTTTGTTGGACATACAATCGAGCTTCAAGTCCTTTCCATCGTGACCGGTTCCTGGCATATCTCCGGTTGCTCTGCTTGTCTCAGTGGGTATTCTTGGGGTATTGTTGGGGAGGGCCAAAAGATCCCTCAAAGCCCACTCGGCCATGGATCTATCATCTCCAATTTACAGCCGGAACACCGGGACGGCCGTCTTCCAGTTGGTCTGTGATGGACGTTACACCTATTACGTTCGGACCTACGCATGTCGGCTGGTTCCTTGACGTATGTGCTGCATACTTGTACATAAGTTGAGACACGGCTACCTACACCGCACAGGGTGATTCCATGAGGCGCCAGCCTCCGGCTGCTGTTTGTCGGCTAACCGGGACCGACGAGCGTTGTACTCGGCACGTTCGCGGCCGTTCAGGGACCTAGCCGTTGCGGCCCCTTGGCTCGACCTTCCGAGACTTGCTCTCGAACTCATCTCGGCAGGGCGGAACAGATGGACTACTACAATAGCCATCTTCTCAGATATTCACTCCGGCATTCGATGCCAGCACGGACCACGGGGGAATACAAACGCAACGGACAAGCCTACTTCCGGAAGCCAGTTCACGTCAGACCGTTCACACCCCACGAACTGGGCACGTTCCCTGCGTTGAGAGGGGCTTATCGAGACACCTCGGAGTCTGCCTGGGTATGGATGTTTGTTCTCGCAGGCTACATGCCGGTGAGAAACTCAATCTGCCCTGTTCAATCGGGGCTTATACACGGCGTTCCGCATGGCTGTCTACTCTTTCCCTCGTATTCCAGTTCCATGATCTCGGATATGTTCCCCATTCTCCAAGTCTTCCGTCACTCTCCAGCAGTGCTCTGGGTGCCGTTCACGACGTTTCTCCACTTATCCCTCGATCCCAGCCCAGCCCATCGGGTGTAAGTCAGGGCACGGTACCCTAGATGCATGGCCAGTGGTCTCCAGATGCCGGCCCGGGGGTGGGTTGGTTGCTGTTCAAGGAACACCCCTCCCGCCATATGCAGTCTGTTTGGACAGCCAGACAGCCCGATAGCTGCACCTCTGCCTAACCAGCTGCTAGCCAGACTACCTGATCTAACCCGACTCTGTGCCGTCCGTTTGGGTGTGGCCATTCTCCATGCCGAACCAACGATATGGCTCCGTGGGGTGTACTGATTCCATCCCGCCTTTTTGCACTTGTCACTCTTAGCGTCATTGACGTGAACCGGTTCCTCCAGCAGCGGGAACTCCGGCCCAGAAGCAACCTGATTGTTCCCTGCGTTCGTTCACCCGTTCGCTGCCTCAGGAAATTCTACTTCTTCTTCCTATCTGCCTGTCAATCACTTGACTTTCTCGACACCCAATTGCCTTCTCCGGGACCCCGGCCTGACAACTCACACCCCATGTACTCTCATACGTCCTGAGGAGGCCAGAATTTCTCTGTCCCAATGTCCACCCCCAAGTTTCACCTGTCAGATCTCCTTTCCGGCCCCATTTTTCCCATCCCGGCCTACCGGCTACGTTAGCCACCGACAACGACACGCCCCTCCTAGTACCGCACCTATGGCATCCCTACTGTCAGCCAAACCCCGGGCCCAGTTACGTTCACCCCTCCCCAGTCACGTTTTTTTTTTCTGTCCATGTCGTTGAGCCTCCAATCCACTTAGCATCTCGATGGCTCTGTTCGAACCCATGCCAACATCACCCCTGGATCCTGGCCATCAATGTTGGCAAACAGACCGAGCCCGACCTCCTAGTGTTGGCACACAGGGCCTGGATGTCCCGTTTTTCTTGCGATCCCACCAATACAAACGGTGATGCTCGCCTTCCCCCCGGGCATCCGGAGCATGCATCTTAGTTTGCTCACGCCTTTCTCTGAGCAACAGAAACTTCTTGCCAGACCAATCCCGATGTGCCTGCCCGGTTCCTTCGTGAAGGATCACCCCATTCTATCATGGCATGCCCTTCATCTGGTTGGTCCTGCCGCTGTGGAGGCGAGTGACAGATCGAAGATGTACATGCCGGGGGGTCAATATCTCCCGGTCTTCCTACATGCCTTGGTCACCGCCACCACTACCCTTCCTGGGCCATCACATCCAATCCTTCCTCCCTCGTTCCGGCCTGTGTCGAGCGGGGTCGACATGAGAGCTGACGAGTAGGATCATGGATTCTTATCCTGATCATGGATGTCATGGTGCTCGTCAAGGGCGAGGTGGTGGTGATGAAAAAGTATAAAAAGGGGTGATGTTGACGGGATGGGAGGAGATTCTTCTTTCTCTCTTTTCTTCTCTCCTGTTCTCTCTTCTCCAGGAACCTTGAGCTTCAAACACTCAAGACAGACTTTATCTTCTCGTCCCTTCTTGATCACGGTTGGGCACTACCCTCTGACACCTGTTGTGTCTTTATCGTCTTCCACAACACTCTCTACTCTCACTCCCAACAAACCACCACCACCTCCATCCACTTCCCACAACTTGTCTACAACCATGTCTTCCACCACCCCTTACTACCCCCCTCACTACTACCCGGACCCTTCCCCCTCCTCCGCCTCCAAGGCAGGCTATCCCGCCTACTCCACCACCGCCGGAGGATGCTATTACCCCGGCAGCGGCGGCGAGAGCACCTACTCCTCCTCTCCGCCCGACGATCACCTGCATGGCAGGTACGTCGAGGATGAGTACGCAGAAGAGGAGGACGACGAGATGCTCCGCGCCGCGTCTGTGAGCTCGGCGTCCGGCTACGGGCGGCACGCCGCCCGCGGACATTACGCTAGCAGCAGCTATGTCGGGGGCAGCACTGCCACTCACAGTTCTGGTGGTGCGGCGAGCGGGTGGGATAGCACCGCCGGGAGTGTCGTCACGGGATCGGGCTCCTCCGGGTCCGGAAGCGGTGGAGTCGGGGGCGTGGATCTGCACGAGTTTGTCCAGGACAGGTTCGCGGCGGGGGTGGATATGATGGCGTTGGATAGGTGTACGGTTGTGCAGGCACAGACGTGAGTTTTTTTCCTCCTCTTTCTCCCTCTGCGTTTTCAGTTCCTGCTGGATGAGATTGAGAATGGAGGCTAATGAGTCGGAAACAGATCGGGCCATCTCAACGCCAAACACCGCGAGCTGCTCGAGCTGCAGGCCAAGGCGCAGGCGCGGCTGGCGCAGACCCGCGCCCGGTTTGCGCGCGGGTTGGAGGACGCGAGGGAGGTCAGGAACGATTTGCAGTGGACGCAGAATAAGCTTGCGTAAGTGAACAATACCCTGAGGAGCATGATTCAGGAGACGAGTTTTATTATCATGTCGGAGACGGTTGCGTTTCCACGCCCCTTCCGGAGGTCGTGAACGAATGACCGACGGTTGAGGGAGTGGGACCGGTTGTTGAGAGCAAACGAAGCCGGGCCGTGGGGTTTTCTGTTTTTG
>NW_027191432.1:561015-580608 GCF_041956435.1 Mycothermus thermophilus | reverse complement strand
TTTTTTTTTTTTTTTTTTTTTTTGCTTGCAGGAAAAGGAACGCTGCTGACGTATGTTCTGTGGAATACAGATCCCTCAAGGCCAAAGCCGTCAAGAAGCACCCCAAGGAATACGCCAGGTCAAGGGCGCGGTATCCATCGCCGGATGATTACTGAGCTGCTCTGGCTGACTTGCCTTTTTCCGTCTTTGCGACGGATTTCGTTCTTGTCGTTTTCTCATTCTCGATCTCTCTATTTTCCTAATCTCGGCCGTTTGTTTCGGGGCGTTTCCTCTTGGGTCGTTTGGAAAATCTAGTTTGGGTTGGAATTCTGTGCCCGTCTTCTGTTGGCTGTGTTTCTGAGAGAGCTGTGGAAATCGGCGAGATCTGGGTCTGGGGGAAGATCTCCAGATCTCGATGAGATCCAGCAGATGGCAGCGTTTCATTGCATGCCGAATCTGCAAACAATCATGCTTTTGCAGGTTTTTGTTGGAGAGCAGGGGAGGGGTGAAGAAGGAGAGCAGAAGAGAGTGGAGATGGGGTTTCGAAACGGACAGGGCGGGGAGTGCGGCCAGCGAGTGTTGAGTTTCCACGCCCTCCTCTTCCCACGGGAGACCGGAGCAAGCTGAGGTCCAAAACGTGCGTTTCAGCACGTTGGGCTCGTTGGGCATCGATGAGACGACGCCATGGCCAGGGGCAAGGTTGGAGAAACGGCATCGGCAGCAAGCAGGAAAGCAGGGGAAGAGCGGGATGGACGCGCGGGAACGCGGGTAATCCCGCTTCCTTGCGTTGATCATCCCGGCATGCAAGTCATCATGGAGGAAAGAGGTGGTGGTGGTGGCATCGGCAGTCGGCAAGGCAGGCGACTGGCTGGCTAGCTGGCTGTTCGGCTGCCTGGTTTGCTGGATGGGTTTCTTAACCCCCGGCCTGCCAACGCACACGCCCCCTCCCTCCTTGTTGGTTGGGGAGATCCGCCAGATTGGGCCGGCCACGTTGTTCTGGCCTGGTTCGGTCCGATCTGGTCTGGTCCGATCTGGTCCGTTTTTCCTGCCGCTAAATGGGCTGGGCGTCTGGATGCCAGGCCGTTGGACGGGGGGTGTGTGGAGTGAGCTGGCAAGCACTGGCTGACGGACAGATGGACGATGACGCAGAAGCGGGTTTGGAGATCGATCCCACACCCCTCCTCCGCTTTGTTACGTCTCCGCCTGCCTGATCTGTCCTCTGCGCTCGCTCCTGACTGGCAGGATCTCCTGCGCGTTTGGTACGTATCTCCGGGAGTGAGACCGGTTTCACGACGGGTATGAGCGATGATTGGATGGGGTTGGGTACATGAAGGAGACGGAGAGCTCTCTTGGCTGGGACGGTGTTATATGGCCATGGGGAAACGGGACGGAACGGGAAAAGGCTGGTTTTGTACGTAGCGAGCTTGTTTTTGGCTTGGTGGGCGGCTTTCTCGGTCAGATTGCCTTGCTTCTGCTCCGTTATGTGTACTTGAGTTGTTGTAGGTACTTCGGGGTACTTGGTTGTCTTTGATATTGTTACTTAGTTTTGAGACTGTTGACCATTGAGTGAATGTATCGATGTGAGCAGGGCTTGTAGATGTGCCTGCCCGGGCGGGACCACCGTTTGGAGGATGGATGGGCCGTGACGGGATGGAGAACTGAGTACTAAACGGCTCAGGGTAAAAGCACATGATCCTTGGAGGACGTGGAACGGACTACATACTAGCACAGTGTCTTTACATCGGCTCCACTCGTGGTTGTTTGGGGAGAGGGGTTGTTGGTTATGTGAAACAGTTTATGGAGTTTGGAACTGAGACTACGTGATGATGGCCTTGATGTTTATTAGGGATGTATGTTCAACTGTTGGTGAACTTACAGATTGTTCTCTATCGTGGATTGACAGAATGCCATCCACTAGGCATCATCGACGGCACAGGTGTTACAAACCAAGTAATGAAGTTGCCAGAGTCGTATGAGGTTCTGCATTCCAGGCGGTTCAATGAAGGTTTTGGCACAGCCTTGTGGGCTTGTATGCATCCAACCATCTGTTTATGCGTAGCTTTGGCTCAAATGAAGGAACTGAGGACAAGCAAGCCGCCTCTGATGGCCTTCTCGTCCCAGCCCTGAATTCCCAGACTAGCAACATCCACTCAAGACGTAAACAGCCATTCCGGCTTGGCTCCCGTTGGCTCTCAAGTCGAAATTGGATCGCCGTCGCCCTCTGGTAGGTTCACCTGACGTTGAACCAGAAGGTCACGTGATTCACAACCCTTGAGCATGCATTCCCATCTCACGGGAGTTGTTGCCTCGGTAGGATTGAAAGAGTCTGACCCTGATCTCGTGTTCCATCAAAACTAGTAGTAGTTCTCCTCGTCCTCCTCTCCTTCCTTCTCACCCCACTCTTCCTCACCCTCCGAGCCATCCGCCACAGCCACCGCGGCGGTCGCCTTCTGCTGATCCCAATACCTGGGCAAAAACGGCCCCACAGGCTCCAGGCCCTTGAACTTCTCCATACCTTCCCACGGGTTCTCGTTGCAGCTGGAGTCGTAATAGTCGACGTACCAGAGCGGGTTGTAGCCGCCGCGACCGGGGCCCTGGCGATAACCACCTCTTGCTGGCGGGGGCCGGGATGGCAAGTTGGGGTGGGGTTTGAGGGCGGGCTGAGGTTGTTGCTGTTGTTGCTGCTCTTGCTCCTGCTGTTCTGGTTGTTGTTGGCCGGAGGCAGCTTGGGATGGTGTGTCTCTCCCGCTGTCCTTGTCTTGGGGGGCTTTCCTGGTGGGACGGCCTGGGCGAGAGATGGGGGTGCGACCACCAGCAGACGGGTCGGAGGAGTCGTAGTCAATGTCCTGGTCGGGTTCGTAGTCTGGATCCTTTTCAGCATCGACGTCTACGTCGATGTCGGAGTCGGAATCGTCATTAAGTCCGTCTTGGGGTTGTTGTCCCTGTTGCTGTTGTTGCTGTTTGCCCTTGTCCTTACCCTTATCCTGGCCCTGGGCTTGGGCTTTTTTGAGTCTGCTTCTGGTTTGGGCGCGGAGGGCGGCGATGGGTTGGTTGATGGGTTGGTTGAAGCGGCGCCGTTTGAATGGGCGCAAGTCATCAAGGATTGGGGTGTCCTCCTCTAGGTGCTGAGCGGGAGCGGCTGGGGTGGCACTGCCGAAGCTGGTAAACCCCATGGTCGCGGCCATGTTGGGGTCGACGGCGACCTCGTAGGCGTCGGGGTCGTCGTCGATGAGATTGATCTCGTCGGGATTGCTGGATGCGGCCATCGTGATTGGGATTAATGATAGTTCGGATTTGAAGAGGTGAGGTGTGAGCAATGATTGAAGTATCAGGCGTCCAACTGTGAGAAGGTGAGAGATAGAGCGACCATTAGTTATGGGCAGGTGTTCTTTGTTAAGCTTCCGTTTCCGGCAATGTCGACTTGTGCGACGGCAACAGGATGTAAGAATTGACGTAGAGCTAAGTAATGAAATTAGATGTCCTTTTCCTGTATCGAGTATGACGTTGTCCACACCAAAGCCCTGGCTGAATTGCTCATGAGACTTCACATGAACAAGAACATGACATTGGGAAGGAGTGAAAACAAACTCGGAGCTCTCAGCCTTGTGGGTCTGCCAAGACAAGAGCCGTTGGGCGGTGGTCGGTCAGGGGTTGAATAACTATGTACAGTGTGAAATTACAGTGCTGGAACGGTGAGTTGTGACACTCAGATGCTGTTTGCCGTTGTTTGTCACTTTCTGTTCTTCTTCAACAACGGCAGAGTCCCATGGGACGTGCCACAAGCCATCGCATCAGAAGGACGATAATTATTTTCTGAGTTGATACGAGAGTTAGAGACACCCATTGTTTCGTTTTGAGAGGCTAATGCACCCCAAGTGCACGGTGCCGCAACAGCGAAATACTGAGACACAACTTGCCCCTGGTGACATTGTGACATTGGTGACATGACTGTCTCACCTCAACCTCGTCCAAGTCCAAGTCCTTGATTTCAAGCGTTCTCTGTCACTCAGAGCCAGAAATTTTTGCTCTCTTGCTCTTTTAATTCCTAATCCCAAACTTCTACTTCTACCATAATTCACCACTACACACACTTCCATCTGCTGACCACTTGTCGGCACGGAAGAAAGCAAACAACAAGCCAGACACCATGGCAACCCCCAACCCCAACCCCGTCACCATCCACCTCCCCTCAAAATACACCGACCCAACACAACAACTCTCTCCAAACTCTGCTCCTCCCCTTCCATTCCTCTACCGCACATGGACCGTCACCCACTCCACCCTCTCCATGTGGCGTTCCGCTCGCAACGTGCGCATCACCTACGGTGAGCTGCCTCCACTCAACAAGACCAACAAAAAGGGCGAGGATCAACAACAATACCTCAGAATGTCCGACCTCGTCGAGTATGAATCCGCCTCCGGCAAGGGCGGGGTCAAGAGCATCGAGGGCATCGACACCGCCACCTCCTCCGGCAACGACGGCACCGGCGCTTGGGACTGGAAGGGCAAGAATTGGCTGTTGAGGTTGCTGGCGGGGACGAGTCATTGGGAGGTATTGGGGTGGGGGGAGAGGGTGGTTCCCAAGACAACGACAACAGCAACAACGACGGCCGATCAAGAAGAGGCTGAAGGGGCTGCTGCTGCTGCCGCCGATGACGAGGCCCAAGTGGAGAGGTGGATGGTTACTTGGTTCGCGCCGACATTGTTCACGGCTGAGGGGTTGGATGTGTACAGTGATCGGAAGGAGGGGGGAAGCAAGGAGTTGGTGGAGGAGGTGTTGAAAGAGTTGGGGAGAGTGACGAAGGGGAAGGGCAGGCTGGGGGAGTTGGTGGAGAAGGAGATGAGGAAGGTTAAAGTGGAGCTGCCGTGGAAGACGGCGTAGGGTATGGGGATGGTAATGATTGAATTGGGTATCTAATGTTTTGTTGTCTGCTGGTTTTATTGGCGGTAATCGCGGCGTCTGTTGTTGGGGGAACAGTTTCGAGATTGATCTCTGTGTCGAGATCTGGACCTCGTGTCTCGTGACCGAGGTCTTCGGTCGCCAGACCTGGATCTACCCCTGTGTCTGGAGCCGTCCCTAATACGCCTATCCCGAGATCTGTCCCGTTCCCGGTCCTGCAACCTGTCTCTGTCTCTGCCTTTAGACCGCGATCTGTGTCTGTGCCGAGATCTAGATCTAGTATGCCGGTGTTCCCTCTCGCGCCCCGATCGCCGGTCATCGTCCCTTCTAGAATGATGTTCGTCCCGTCTATGGTCTCTGTCCCGGCCTTCCCTTTCCTCGTCTCGACGTCGGGAACTGTCCCGCTCCTTATCCCTCCTATGCCTCCTCTCACGCTCCTCTTCCTCTCGCCTCCTCCTCTTCTCCCTCTTCCTTTCCCTCTCTTCCTCTTCCAGCAACTGAATCTCCCTTTGCCTCTCCTCCATCTCTTTCCTCCTCTCTTTCTCCAGCTCCCTCACCATCTTCGCCCCTCGCTTCATCATCGCCAGTGGATCGCTAGCATCCAGCCTTGCCGCCTCCCGCGCCTTGCGCATCGGGTCTTCACGACCAAACACGTCCCTTGTGGGCACCAGTGCGGCTGACGCGTCGCCGTCTGCTGTCGCATACCATGCTTCCCTGCTTGAGCGGTCCCGACCAGCCGCGTCGGCGAGACGGATGTGGTATGGTTCTGCGATGTCGTCATCTTTCTTTTCGCGTCGCTGTCGTGACGACTGCTGCTCACGGGCCCGGTCCCCCCGAGCTACTGCTTCCTCAGCTTCGGCGAAGAGGGAGATGTGACCCTTGCTGTCGTAGAGCTCCGTGGATGGCTTCAGAGGGAGGGGCGGCGGTGACGGCTCACGGCCTCTGGCGAGACGCATCTCATAGTCGGTGTCATCTTCGCCGGGACGTTTGCGTTTCCGGCCCCCAGCAAAATCATGGCGGCGAGGAGTAGGGACAAGATCCCTCGTAGACTCTCCGTCTGGCTCCTCAATAGGCAGCGGGATCTCACCACGCAGAATTGCCAGGCGCCGAGCAGCATCGGCCTCTTGCATGCGCTGCTCCTCGGCCTCTTCCCTCGCGCGAGCTGCCGCCTCGTCCCGCCGCACGCGGGCAATGTTGGCGGGACTGTAGGGATTCCATGACTTTTTGCCGAGGAGGTGGCTGGGTGCGGGTTAGTGGATGACCTGCGATTCACGTATTCTCAGGAAAATATCAACTTACAGAGGCATGGTGGTGATGTCGAGGATGAGGATGAAGTTACATGAGACTGTTGAAGAAAGAAGCTGCTAGCTCAGGAGGGTGAACCTTGATGGCCAGTTCTGCGGCGACGGAAGGTCTCCACAGGCTGGCCCCACTTGGCGCCACCCATGGGACGCCAAGACTCAGGGCGAGGAGGTACACCGGATTCCAGGTTACAATAAATTCTAAGATCTGCAGGCAAACGTCATCATTTTCTGTTGCGGCCACGCGTGCAGCTGATCGCGGGGCAACTGAAACGTCGCTGATCCCAAGGCTCCAACTCCCAAGTTGCCAGCACATAGCTCCTACATCCACCCCGCCGGTTTGTCCCATTGATCTCCGGCTTTCGTTCTTGGTCCTTCCTTTTATAAACAAGACATAAGACGACGAGTGGATGACCAAATACAAAGGCCAGGCCGCCTCTCCATAATTTCGGATCGTTCCAGTCTTTCGTCATCACCCCTCAGCCCCTCTTCTCCTCCTCCCATCTCCTTGACTTCTCCTTGCCCACGCCTTTCCCACATACGCGCCGTCCTCGAACACAATGGATATCCGCAGCAACCTCTTCGGCAGGCCGGCGCCTCGCCAGGGTCTTCCCACACGCCCGGAACAGCGCCCAGCAGCACCATACTCCTCTGCTCCCCCGAATCAGCCAGGATACGGCTCAAGTCCCGGTGGCTACGGCCCGCCCCCAGGCGGATACAACACTCCTCCCAGCGGATACGGCACCCCTCCTGGCGGCTATGGTTCTGGCCCTGGAGGCTACGGATCCTCCCCCAGACCTCCGCCTAGTTCCTCAGGCTTCTCCGATGCAGGCGGTGTTCCTGAGAAGTTCTATCCAAACCAACCCCCCAGGTCCGGGGCTGGTGGGCTACCTTCCCGTCAGGTCCCCCTCCGTCTTGCCAAGGTTGAGGACAAAACGCTACAGGCGCAGTATATTTTCGGCAACATGTAGGCCATCCAACCTCCAGCACTCCTCTCCATCTCTTGCTGACTGGTCCCGCAGCTGCGCCGTATCCCCAAATGACTTCCCCCCTAACCGAGATGGCACCGACTTGTACATTCGTCTGACCGGTCCGATCCTCAAAGGCGACTATGTCGTCACAGCTCGTCCAACCCCTGGTTTCCCCAACGGCTGCATCAGCTTGTCCGACCCTCAACGCACATGGTGTGGCATTGGTATGATGGATGAACTCGTCGGCGAGATCTACGATCCCTTCTCGATGGGCCCTGCAGCTTATGCTGGCTCCCTCGACGTTGAGGTTGGCTTCGCCTCAGCCCGCAAGATCGTCGAGACCCCATATGATGGAGATGAGCTCGCGCAATTGTTTGTCAACAGATTCAAGGACCAGGTGTTCGCCCCAGGTCAACGACTGCTTTTGGATGTCCAGAACGTGCCCCTGGCCATCACGGTCAAGACGGTCACTGTGATCGACCTCAGCATGCAGCGCGGTCCCAATGATCTCCCTCCCAGCTCTGACCCACGAGCCCGCGGTATCCTCACCAACCAGACAAGCATCACCTTCTACAAGGATGCTCGCTCGCCCATCAAGCTCAAGGCGTCTAGCAAGAGGCCTCCTGCCAACGCCATCATCAGCCCGGACTTCAAGTTTGAGGACATGGGCATCGGTGGCCTCGATGCCGAGTTCTCCACCATCTTCCGTCGTGCCTTCGCCTCACGTATTTTCCCGCCAGCCCTCATCGAGAAGCTCGGTATCATGCACGTCAAGGGCATGCTGCTCTACGGCCCCCCTGGTACCGGCAAGACTCTGATTGCCCGGCAGATCGGCAAGATGCTCAATGCCCGTGAGCCCAAGGTTATCAACGGCCCCGAGGTGCTCAACAAGTTCGTCGGTCAGAGTGAGGAGAACATCCGCAAGCTCTTCGCCGATGCCGAGAAGGAGTACAAGGAGAAGGGAGATGAATCGGGCCTCCACATCATCATCTTTGATGAGCTCGACGCCGTCTGCAGGCAGCGTGGTTCAGGAGCTGGCGGTGGCACAGGTGTTGGTGACAGCATTGTTAACCAGTTGCTGTCGAAGCTCGATGGTGTTGATCAACTGAACAACATCCTCCTTATCGGCATGACCAACCGCAAGGACATGATCGATGAGGCTTTGCTGCGGCCGGGCCGTCTCGAAGTCCAGATCGAGATTTCGCTGCCTGATGAGTTTGGCCGGTCCCAGATTCTCAAGATCCACACGTCCAAGATGCGCGAAAACGATGTCTTGGGCCCCGATGTCGACCTTCCCGAGCTTGCCCGTCTGACAAAAAACTTTTCGGGTGCCGAGATCAGCGGTCTTGTCAAGTCGGCTACCTCGTTTGCCTTCGCCCGCAATATCAAGGCTGGAACCACCGCCAGCGTCAGCGAGGACGTGGACAAGATGAAGGTGATGATGGGCGACTTCCTCAATGCCCTGAAAGAGGTCAAGCCGGCGTTCGGTGCCGACGATTCCGAGCTCCTGGATGTTTTGCCCTACGGCATCATCCATTTCTCGAAGGTGATCGAGGGCATCCTTGAGGATGGAAATCTCTATGTCAACAACGTCCGCCAGCAAGAGAAACAGCGTCTGACGTCGGTACTTCTGCACGGTCCACCCGGCAGTGGGAAGACGGCTCTTGCTGCTCACATCGCCGTGAAGTCTGAGTACCCTTTCATCAAGATGATTACGCCGGCGTCTATGGTCAAGTTCTTTGATGACTATGGCAAGAAGGATTTCCTGCACAAGATCTTTACGGATGCGTACAAGTCGCCGCTGAGCTTGCTCATTATTGGTACGGACCCCACCTTGTTCCATTTCCCAACGTCCATTCATGACTAACCACTTCCGCCTTCCTTACTAGACAACATTGAGCGCCTCATCGAGTGGAACCCCGTCGGCCCGCGACTCTCCAACCCCATGGTGCAAGCCCTCCTCACCTTGGTCCAAACCCCGCCTCCAAAGGGCCACCGCCTCCTCATCCTCGCCACCACCTCCCAGCTCTCCGTCATGGAACAGCTCGACATCACCACGGCTTTCGACCGGCAGATCCGCGTCCCTGCGGTGCAGAGCTATGAAGAGTTGGGTTACGTGTTGGCTGAGTCAGGGGTGTTTGGCGACGATGGGTACAGGGTGCAAGAGGTGCTGCAGAAGGTGCGGGAGTATGCACCGGAGGGGGATGACCGGATCGGGGTGGGCGTCAAGACGATTTTGTCGACCGCCGAGACAGCAAAGTTGAGCTCGGACCCGCCGAGCTGGTTTGCGGAGCAGATTGCTGAGCAGATCGCGAGGTATAAGTACTCTGGGAGGTGAAGGGGGGAAGGAGTGATTGTACGTTTTGCGTAGGAGGGATGTCGATGTCTGGGGTGGCTGGGTGAATATGGAACCTCCAGGTGATGAACGGAACATACACGATGAGTAGAAGGGGTTGTTGATAGCGGAAGATAAGGTATAGAGGTTGTGGCGGCTTCAACGGATACGATCATTGATTCCTTGCCGGGCATGGTGATTCCCACAGGCTCGTGATGCCGAAGTAGGGAACATGAGGATTAACATGAGCATGAGCATCTCTCCAATATTGTAATAACGAGACGGCAAGCGGGACTGACCCAACCCAGCCACTGGCCGACCGGTAGGCTGAGGTTGATAACCCCTTCCCATCCAGGTGCCTATCGCCCTTCGAGGGGCCGGATGGCATACTCGTAGGGCCCCGCGCAAGCGGGCAGGCAGGCGAGCACTACCTCGAAAGAGGTCGCCAGTTCGATCCGACGCATTGCGGGTTCGCAAAAAAAGTGGTCGTTGTTCCTGATACGGACACGACACCCGTGCCCTGAAAGGGCATCGGGCAAGTAGGTCCTACCCATGGACGGCGACAGCAAGTACGTCGTCCTGTCGGGTCAAGAGCCTCCTCTCTCCGGACAGCAGGCTCCCGAGGTCGGCATCCCCTTTCTCGGGCGGGGATTGCCTTCTGAGAACAAGAAGAGTTTCTCCCTCCCGTCAACTTCACCTGCCGGATGGCAGCGACGGTTCAAGGTTGAGGAACTCAGGTGTCTCGGAAAAGAATTAGTAAAATCCCCTTGTCAAGAAGGGGGGTTTTCGTAGCCAACTTCAAGACTGTCCTACCTTAAGCTGCCTGGCCCGAGTGCGGTCACCTGCGTGAGGGGGGTAGGAGGGTCCTGGGGTTGGTGAGCTTTTTGTGGTTTGCGTTGAGGCGTGGGTCATCTGTTGGAGATGATGAGCTGATGAGCTTTTGACTTTCGGGGACCAGAGAGCTTTTTGTGCGGCATCACATTGGAACGAATGAAAAATCCATCAATTGACTCGACCGAAGCCGTTTGTTCAACTATCTCCCTCGGACTCGGCCTCCTCCAAGTATCAAACAACAGGGTATCCTTCGTGAAAATAAAAAATGACCAGCCCATCCACCCACCATCATCCGCGAGACCAAGACATTACTATCATCCATGAAAATAGGACCCAAATATGTGCCATGAGCGAGTGTGATGCTGCGCCATATGGCGCCAAACAAGGACCCAGAACAGTTAAACATTATCATTCCAACTCGACCCAACCAACCTTGCCTACTCCCACCCAGGCTCAGTCACCAACCCCTCTCCTTAGATGTTCTCAATCACCTTAGCCTGGATGGCCTGGTGGAAACCGTGATCGGTGGTGGAAAAGTCATGAGCGCCGCTGTGGCCCTCGCCGAAGGGGTTGGTGCTGCCGGAGCCGGTGGTCTCCTGCTGGAGGGAGGCCTGGAAGGCGGCGTTGCTGGGCATGGTCTGGTTGGCAGCCGGCAGGAAAATGACCTTGGAGTTGGCGCTCTTGGCCATGGCTTGCATGGCCTCGAGGTAGCGGATCTGCATGGCGGGCGCCGAGGAGAGGATGTCGGCGGCCTGGCGCATGAGTTTGGCGGCTTCGACCTGGAGGAGGGGAGGAGGGTTAGTATGATGATATAACAGTGAAAAGGAGGGGAGAGAAGACGACTCACCTCTGCCTTGGCAGCAATGATCTTGCTCTCACCAATGCGCTTACTCTGAGCAGCCATGCTCAACGACTCCTGGAGTTCTTGGCTAAAGATCATGTCCTTGATGAGCATGCTCTCGACTTGCACGCCCCAGTGGCTGGCCACATCCTCAATGATCTCGCCGATGCTCTGGGCCACCTCCTCGCGGCGCTCAATCACATCCTGCAGCACGCGGGCACCGACAACATGACGCAAGGTCGTCTGCGTCCGCTCCACCAGCGCTTGGCGCACATTCGACACGCCAAAGGCCGCCTTGTGCGGCGACACCACGCTGTAGTAAATCACCGAGTTGATCTGCAGCGACACATTGTCCTTGGTGATGCACGTCTGCAGCGGCACCTCGACAATCTGGATCTTGACATCCACCTGAATCAGGCTTTCCGACAGCGGGTTAATCTTGACCAGACCCGGGTCAACGGCCTTGTAGAAGCGGCCAAACTTGGTGACGAGCCCGACGTGGCCCTGCTGCACGCGCTTGTAAGGGTTCGGGCAGCAGATGCAGCACGGGATGGCGCCCAAGGTGCCGATGACGGAGCCGATGGCGTTGACCATGGCGCCGTACCAGCCCGGGTAGTGGGCGTCGTCGACGATGGCGGCATAGCTCCGCTGGAGGTCTTCCTGCCGCGGCGGTTCCACTTTCATGTTTTGGTGGGGCCGGAATCCGGTGACGGCGGGGCCGTTTTGGTCGGAGCCCCGCGCGTCGGAGAGGTCGGGGATGGGGGCCTTGCCCTTGGAGTTCTCGAAAGGGGCGGACATGGTCACCAGTGGTGGAGAGGGAGGA
Organism: Mycothermus thermophilus; assembly: GCF_041956435.1. NCBI lineage: Eukaryota > Fungi > Ascomycota > Sordariomycetes > Sordariales > Chaetomiaceae > Mycothermus > Mycothermus thermophilus. Next base: position 568,624 of record NW_027191432.1, on the reverse strand, counting down.
TGGTGGTGATGTTAGGTGTTGGCGTTGATTGACGCAAGTGCGATAGTTGATTGTTGCGATGCCCAATGGGTCCTCGGTCTTCGAAATATGTACAATTGGATGGAGGATAAAAATCCAGAGGGAAACACAGCTGGGTGTGATGAAACAACAATCCAACCCGTGGATGGTTTGGCGCGACGTCCTTCTTTATTTAAACTCCACGCCGAAGTAACCTGACGGCCCGGATGATGACGGATCAAAGGCTCCAGCTCTGGAATCCCATCACAACGGTCAGCCAACAAGGAAAAATAACCTCAGGGAACATGTGTTTGAAGTCAGGTGTTGGCCCTCTGCAACGGGCCCCCGCACGGGACGGATACCCTGCATGTGTGATTGGCTGGTTACGGCTCCAGAAACAATGCCAAGCCGGTGCCCAGCCCCACACCGGGCGGACTGAAGATGACGCCGTGAAATTGGGTGCGGCTGAGGAGGCGTATGATACCGTACTTCGCATGGCTTGTAAGATTTCTCAGGGCTGATTTCCATTTTTCCCATCACGGCATTGCCGTTTTTCCATTCTAAGCCTCATCCCTCAAGATCCCAGATACTATTCGGGCCAACTTGCGGCGGGCCCGATCTATTGACAAGTCCATAGTTAACTGGAGCAAACGCCTCCCATCAACATGCCAACACATTCATGAAAATGCCTCGGCATTTGGTCTTGTCCAAAGCACCGTCGGGCGTTGAGTATCCATCACGCCAGTCTTACCTATTTCTCGCTGACACCTCTTCGGGGCTGTGCGGTATCCATCCAGAAAACCGTCAACACCGGATTGGCCCACGGTCCTGTTGTACACTGGGCCGATGTTGGCGTCTTTTCCGGAAGGGGAATTTAATGGCGACTTTGTGATTTGGCACGCGGAGTTTGGGGCGTCGTGTCACAGGAAGCTGCATTTTTGTTCTTGTCAAGGTGGGTTGTGAGTTATTGAAGCTCATGTATTGAGAGTTACCCTTTGAGGATCCACAGCTTCGTACAGCTTCATAGACATTGATTGACTCTTGATAAGGTTATTGAGACTCAACAAGTCTTGGCTATTCTGTCGATGAAGCATGCCAATTGCCGGCTTACAGCGCTCACTCATCTTGATGCCTTACGTCTGGGTTCGGAGTCTAGCTTCCGAACTTCCGAAGTCAGGCATACGGGCAGGATGTTTCTCGAGGACACTGTGGCTATACACGTTGCGACATATAACTGTGTGAAGAACTTGTGCTCGATTTGTACTACTAATAATGTTGTGTACTTGCTCCCGCCCGGAATCAGCCGGCTTGTATACCTCGTCCTGCAGGGGACATGTACTATCATTGGCGGCATATTCCCCGCCTGACTTGACATAATGTCATAACTATCCTCTCAACAGGAGTCCCTGACGTTCAAACCACTTCACCTTATAACTAATTGACCTTCCGTATTTGGGCCCCAAGACTGTGGCTGAGAGGCTCTTGTTCATGGACCACAATGTCCTGGCCCCCAATGAGGTGATACAACCGATATCTCCGGGACTCTGTGCTCAATGCCTTGGGAACCTTGCAGGAGTGCCGTTCCTCGTGGCCTGCGCTCATTTCACGGATAGACTGGGCTGAGTACACGATCGACCCATTGCCGCCATAGTAGTACAAAGTTGTGACATTGAACATGTTTATTTCACCTGCCAGATCTGTAGGCATCGTTGGTGGTAAGTGGCGGAGATACTGGAACTTGTGCTCAAATTCTGCCTTAGGTTGAGGTAGCTTAGATTGATTTGAAGACGATTGCTTTGGGCTTCGTTCATCACATGACTGAGGCTTGCGTTATCTTGTGATATTGGCGGAGAACCTATGTCAATGCTGTTTGGTGACCGGCGAATATTATGGAGTAAGATGGCAGTGTTGTTGGGGGCCGAACTCAATACGTGAAATTTCATCGACAGCGCCAGTACCTTATCCAGGCAGTGCCAGAGCTCCCAGGGAGGATTGCGGCGAGAGCTTATGTTATTTATGCTCCATGACTGGGCGACGCCTCAAGGCGCGGTTGTGGCTGGTGTTGGCGTTGGTTCTGCGCCTTACGGCGGAATAACCTGAGGCCGAAGATGACAGGTGGCCGAGGACAGGCAAGAGCCCATCGTTTTAAGCTTAAGCTCGATCTTTGGACAAAAACATAGTAATGAGGTTTGTTTCTATCTCGACTTTCCACTGAAGATCATGTAAAACAAGGCTACCTTGGGTACTGGGGTGGAAGCTCATAGCAGGTTCCGGCAAAACTGTTTCTGTCCAAGGCATGGTGGAGAGATTCCCAAAGCACAGCCACGAAGCTGTGGCATTTGACATTGGAGCATGGCCTTTCGGTTTTACCCTTCAAGGACTAGACAGAGAAGCCGAGATTTCCAAACTGATCTCTCGGTGTAGGTTGAAGCCTGAGAGCCATGGCAATCATCACACCGATGGTGCTAGTCGTGACATACCGTACACAAGTCCATTGCACACAACCGATACTCCTGGCCGTTGCTGTTTGACCACGTGTTTGTGAGCCCCGAATTAGTCTGTTGTTGACCCCGAATTGCATGGCTGAGCACTGGGCGTGGAGTGTTGGTCCGACGTCTAGGTTGAGCACCACTAAGGTGGTTTGTTGGAGCTAAGCCACTTTGAACGGCTGTATTGACCAGGAGGAGAACGTATCCAAGCTCTTCAATGATTATCTGAATAGGTTGTGACGTCAGGTGGAGGAGATGCTCGCCTTAATGTCACCAGGGACAATACCAGGAGCGGCGGAGTGACGGCTAACTTGGCCAGTTCATAGGACATTCCGCGGTGGCAGTAAAGAGCAGATGAGCTTGCGAGCGGAGATGAAAACAGCGGGTTAACTCTGCGTCCAACAACCCAGTCTCACCTCGGTTGTATGTATACTTCCAGCCCAAGTGAATGCCAGCACCATTACCCTCCTAGAAACACAGAACACGTCCGATCTCCCAAGAGAAAGAGGTATGCAAGATCTCTTATCCTGATTGCGGGGAGACTGTTGAGGCTACCTCTCACTCTCTGGCAGAATCAGGTCCCGTCGATAAAGCGGGAGACGAAGAGTTCGGAGTGCTATGACTTGCAAGTTGAGGAGGCACATTGTTGGGTGAACATGTGGTTGTTTGGATGTCGCAGGCACAGGGAAACCGATTATTGCCTAGATGGCACAAAAAGTCGTAGAATTGTTCAATCACCGGTACTGATTGAAGCTCTTACTGGGATTAAGAGCAGGATAATGCGCCGACACTGATCCCAGTCTCATCCTTCGGTATTAATTATTACTATAAATATGATCTTGTTGAGTCTAGGCCTGCTAATCGGTAGGTAATAATAGTATCTTTACAGGTTGAGTCCTAGTTGAGTTGCTTGTGCCCACATTGTCCAAGTGTTGAGAAAACGCGAATGCCTCGACACTGCTAAAGGACTTCATTCGGAACACTCCACAGTATATAAGGAGGGGACGAAGACGGTAAGCTAATAATAGATCGGAAGATGTATTCTTCCGAGAAATTCCACGTTGGACTGGTCATCAGCCTCATTAGGCACCCGTGCTGCAATGGAATGCAGGATTACTTCCCTCCAAGCCCCTCAGACCCCTCCTTCAACCATGGCCTGACGCATCTTACATCTCTCGGTATCTTCGACGACCTGGTCAAACCTTAGTTCAGGGCGAATGTTGTTGGACATGTCATCCTTTGCCCGAACAGGTATTCTCTGAATCGCCAGTTGAGGAAGAACTCATGACCAATGGATCCTGCCACGGCCGTAGGGTTTGCTTCTTCCATTTTAACCTTCATTGACTTTTCATACAAACTTGTCAATGGAACACTACAAATCATCGATGGCGGCACAACGACAGGAAATGACCACTGGGCAAAAGTGGCAGACGACCTGCAGCGCCTCACTACCGCGCTGGAAACTGACTTTTTGGAGCCGTCAGAACACGAGGCTGCCTTGAGAAGCTTGGCCGCTGGCTGCAAAAAGCTTTCAGAAAAGCTTCAGGCAGTTTTACAGAAGTTGACCGTCAATTCTGATCCAAGAGCCTCCGGAGTTTCCAAGTGGGAGGCCTTTAAGGTGTCATTACGTTCCATTTTCAAAAGGGGGGAGGTTGAGGCGCTAGTGGCTCAACTTGGAGAATATCGGTCAGAAATCTTAGCTCGCCTGGCGCTCATTCTCAAGTAAGTCACCCGGTTGGGATATTTATTGCTCTGGGGATATATGCTCATTGAGAATAAGTGACCGGCAACTTTTGGTCTCCGTTCAAATCGCGGGCCTCGGGGAGCATGTTAAGAACATCTCTTCCCACATCGCTCATCTGAAGGAGCTTCAGGGGTACATCTTGAAGTCAGCCGAAGAGAACTTTAGCAGCACACAGGGGATGGCTGCCGAGGACCGAAAGAGGTTCGACGAGGTTCGATTTAAACTCGACCAATTGTTCGATTCCACGCGCCCACCAGTTCCCGAGACAAGAGTGTTGCGACAGCTCTATTTTCAAAAAATGTTTTCTCGAGAGGACACAATCCACAAGCCGCATGACGGGACCTTTGAGTGGATTCTCATGGACCACCGGACACAAGATCCTGAACAAACAGATGCGAGAAACACCCTCCTCCATTGGCTCTCGGAGGAAAATGGCATTTTCCATATCTCGGGAAAGGCCGGTTCAGGAAAGTCGACATTGATGAAGTTTATCGCCGGCCACTGGAGAACGAGAATGGAGCTGGAGAAATGGGCTGGTGAAAAGCAGCTCATATTCACGTCGTTCTTTGCTTGGAGGGGCGGCAATAGCAAACAACACACTCTCCAGGGCCTTTACCGGTTCATCCTCTTTACTGTCCTTGTGCGCCGACCAGACTTCATCCCTCTCGTTTTCCCCGACGCCGTCGAAGCCTTCTCGATGACACAATCCGAACCGTACATCGACCAGCCCTTCTTTCGGCCCCCCGAGCTCGAGAAGGCGATCGAAAGGCTTGCCGTCGTGTGCTCCGCCCAAGGGTCCCGCCTATGTATTTTGATTGACGGTCTGGACGAATTCAAGAATGACGCTGCGCAGCGCCACAGCCACACAGACATCGTCGAGAAGCTGGAGCTGTGGGCTCAAGGAGAGGGCGTCAAATTTCTTGTTAGCTCGCGTCCAGAATCAGCGTTCTGCACACTCGCACCACCGGAGCGGCAACTTCATCTCCACGAGCTCACACGTCCCGATGTCGAAACCATGGCCCTGAGCATGTTCGAGAACCATCACACCTTCGAGCATGTGAGACCCTACTACCTGAAGCTCGTCACGCGGATAGTGGTCAAAGCGAAGGGGGTGTTCATATGGGTCCTTCTTATGATCATCGAGCTCCGCAAGATGGCAGCGGCGGGAGAAGATGCTCATTCATTGTTCAAGCTTCTCAACCAAAACCCGGGTCTCGAAACCCTGTACAGCCAACTCCTAGAATCAATCAATCCGCTTCAGCGGGAGCGGGTGTACAAAATGATCTTCCTGGTCTTGCTCCACTACAAATCGAGGGAGACGTGTTCGCTCATCAGCATAGCATGTGTCGATCAGCTGCTTGATGATCCAGACTTTCCTCTCTCGACCCCTTTCGAGGGAGACGTTAATAAGGAGTACAAGCGACGGGTTGACGTGGCTAAGGCCCGTATTGTTGAGACCAAAGGCCTCCTCGAGTTTACAGGCACAAGTGTCGATTTATTTCATCGCAGTGCCTACGATTTCTTGCAAGAATCGCCGCAAATTCGAGAGGTTTCTGAGAAATACCGCGGCTTGCGACCAGCTGCCGTCATGGTCAAGACCCACCTTGCCCATCTTTGGATCTGCAGTCTCAGACAGAAGTCCGCGAAGCGACTGGCAGAGTTGCTCAGGAACCCAGAGCTCGATACAAACAAGGAAGAGAAACATCGATGGCTCGACGCAGTGGAATCAGTCGCTCGCCACATCGAGACCACACTCGGCCGGCATCTCCTCTGCTCGAATGTGTTTAACCCCTTCTTCTCGGACTATCTCCAGAAAGACACGATACGGAGCTCCTCTCATGTGCATTGGGTGACTTACCACACAGGCGATCTTGACTACGTGCAGCGCAGACTCCAAGACACTCCAGAAGCAATGCACTCGGACGGTGAACGGTCTTTGCTTCTCGCGGCAATGCATGGGTTAAGAGTTCCCATCGTAAACTATCTCTTGGACAACGGGGTTTCTCCACACGAGCAGGTTGCATGCTACGATCACCATACTCTCAAGATGCCAGTCTGGGTCGCGTTCTGCACACAACTCGTTGACAGCACTCTCCGACTCCACCATCTTCATCATAGAAGGAGCACCCCTGACAGGGCCGAAATTTGTTATCGCATGCTCGAGTCACTACTAACGAGGGGAGTGGTTGATCCGAATGTGACCATCTCCCTCATCCGCCTGAGATCAGGTGACAAACTTCGTGACAAACTTCGTGACAAAAAGGAGTTTGACACTGCATTCATTTCTCTCAAGGACTTCGTTCAGCAGGCCGATCCGGAAAACCACGATTCTTGGTCCAGGCTGTTCATGGAGTGCGAGAAGAAGAGGAGGAGGAGGAACGGCTATGCATGGAAAGTCTGGCAGTTTGCGGCCGTAGGGCCTGTGTTCAAAAGCCTGCGCTCCGCAGTTAGCTTCGTGTTGGCAAAAGGGGTATGGAGGACCTTGCAAGAGGCATGGCAATCGTTGTTGACGCACGGGGTGTGGACAAGCATACGTGATGCCTGGTTCTTCTGGAAGCAGGATTTGATAAATTCATCGCATTTGGAAGGGACAAACCCCTCTCCGTTCAGGTTTGTTCAACCCTTACTTGGATCCACGAGGTATAGGACACTTGAGTGGCGGTTAGAGGTCAATTCTGTGGTGCTTGGGGAGACCACATACTGGGCACCTTTTCTGGGTGTGAGGGTAACATAGAAAGGGGCCATCAAATGGGAGGGAGTAATACTGTTGATATGAAGAAGAATGGGTTGTACGTAAAGGTAGCAGTTCTGCCAGACATATGGATGCCCTAGCTCCCTCAACTCATCAGCCGGTTTACCCGCTTGTCTCTACGCCATGACTCCCGTCGTGGTTTCAAAAGCGTCCATGGAGTGTCGCTGGTGAGAGCTCGATCCACTGTCCTTGTTCTGTAACCCAGGACTCTCTCTTGCTCCCGGGCAAGCCAGTAGTTCCCCAAGCAGTCTACACCTGTGGTTTGCTTGGGTCTAAGTCCGTTAAGAGGTAGAAGACGTTGTTAATATCGTCTTCCATCTTCCAAGTGATCGTGATTTCACTGGCCCAGCTACATTGAGCTGAACCCATGGACTGGGAATTGCAACCTGGCAATGCCTAGCACTTGCGATGACGAGTATTAGATATTGTCATGCGAGAATTACACACTCAGGGCTGCCAATCAACGCCTTCGGGATACAGTTGACCGCAAACCACTCGGATTCCTGGCTCACTCGTCGGTCTGCCCCCAACCACGTCCGCACGTCTTTTGTCGAGAAGAAGACAGTACAAGTCACCCAATCTTCGTAGAATGGCGCCACGCCTTGCCTGATCATTACGTGGCCCCGT
>NW_027191432.1:441871-559782 GCF_041956435.1 Mycothermus thermophilus | reverse complement strand
ACGGGGCCACGTAGATCATCTTGTCGACCTTGATTGTTACAATACGCACTCCGGCTTCGCCTCGTTGGAGATGGAACCGAGCACGCTTCAAAGCGTCACCCGCAAGCTCGTTGTATAGGAACATTAGCTTCGAATGCTCCGTATATCGGTGATAATGCTAGGCGTTTTAGTGTCAACACCACTTTGGACGTGCCTTCGTTGTCGAACATTGAGATGAAAGGTGACGGTGGTGAGATTTGTCGGCCTAATCCAGATGTTGATGGAAAATATCGGCAGTGACGAAGTCTCGGGCGTTGCTCAGATCAAAGTGGGATCTGGCCACGAAACCATTGTCTTGGGCGTGGATGGTGAAGGAGTTGTCGCGCTGAACCTGATAGAGGGTCATGCTCCCCGTTGCCATTGACGCATATCAAGATTACAGGGCTCATTCCATGGCTTCAACCAACTTCAAGCCTGCCGTGTCTTGGTCACCAGAAATGGGACTCGACAAGAAATCCTCCATCTTCTGTATCAAGTCTCCCACTTCCATCTTTTGATCAATGTGCTTGGCGGGCTGCTCTTGCCTGGGCTTGGTGGTGGGTTTTGCTTCCGAGTTGCTTTCATCGTGTTCGACTGATGCCTTGGCGGACAACGAGCACTACTACCACAAGAAGATCATGTAGATATCTTCCAGAATGGCAGACTGGGAGCTCTGCTCCCACGGTTCTTCTTTCTCCCCATCTGAGGCTTATGAATAGATATCCATTTTGCCCATATGGGCTCCCTGTTGCCAGCATCCCTTTTGGCAGACATTGTTTGGCATTTCTGCAGTGAACACTCCATGTCCTGATGTTTCCTGTTTTCCGGCTGGATTATTGTCGTTCATGGTATCCATGGCTCGTGACCTCATGCTGGTTTGTACAAAACTGGCGCAAGAACGATTAATATGACCGATATCCGGTTCCGCACCTTCTACTTCATGCTTGCTGCGTTGTTGGAGAATAGGTAATCTCTTATGCTGATCGTTGACGGCTTGACGGCCAAAAGTGCGAATTGCGTACCATGCTACAGGGCAATTCGAGCAGCATGTTGTCTTCCCAACCCTCGGGATGTATTACCCAAGAAATGCGCCATTGTTCTTCGTCGTTGTTCATCATGTAAACACCAGAGCCTGGGAGGAGGGATTGCAGCATTTCCCAGACAACGTTGAGACGTGGATGGCTGAGAACCATTCTTGGGACGAGGCTAGATCGGTATTGGGCGATGTTGTGCATGCATGCCTCCATGCTGTGTAACTGGAGAAGTGTAGGTTTGTCTGGAAATCAAGGCTGTGAATTGAGGATGCTCGAGTCTGGCCCAGAGGTCTCTGCGTGTTCAATGCTATCCTCCTTTCTTCCATGCCTTTCTAGCAACTACCCCTCTGCGGACAATTTATGTGGTACTTGGAGGATTACCTATGCTTAGGCAGTGACTTGTGTCGGGAGGTGGAAAGCAGAGGCAGAGATTAGAGAACTCAGAACAGTAATTCTAATCATAGTATCATTGACCATCACTTCTCCAAACCTCAAACAAGACGGACGAGCTCCTTTCCCTGGCTGTTGACATTGGGTCTGACGACAATAGAACATCCAAGCCGGTTCATTTCGTTGATCCAAGGCCCTCATGGCCTCTTCATACGAAATGAGAGGATGAAGGGCAGCTGCGTGTAGTTGCTGCTAGCCTCAATCCTCTCAACGGCGTCTTCCTTGTCAAAGGCCAGCTCCTCCAAGGCATCCATTACCAACCCAACTGCGAAAAATGGGAGGAACAGGTCCTGCATGGTTCGATGGAAATAGATCTGTGGCAATATCAGCAACCGACACCACATCATTTCCATCTTGGCTTTAAGGCGAATGGTGAAGGTAAGGAGGAACCTACCTGTTTCTGAGGTTGCCCGGGGACTGCAACCCCTTTGTAAGGAGGCACTGACATATACTCCCGGATGATCTTCCCACGGATGATCTCCAGCTCACCAGTTTCCGGATTGTTCCGTATTTCCAAATGACGAGATGCGTTGGACGTAACGAAGGCGGGATGCAGCACAGTGGCTACGAATCTGTGATGGTGATATGTTAAAAATGTGCTAGATGATCAGAATTGGATGAAGAAAGAGACGAGAAGGGCGTTGGTAAAGGATGGAAGGTCATTCTACTTACACTCCATTCAGAGCCAACAAGTTCGAAACAGCCTTCGCGAGGGGATGGAGATCAGCCACGTCCATCAAGGCCATGTTAATCAGTATGATGTCAAACCGACCCTCTTCCTTCACCAGGGTATCCAGAACCTCCTTGCTGGTTACGTCCACGCGGCGCCAACGCGTCGACACACCTCCCCTCTCTCCTTCTTCCTCGCCATATTCTTCCAGAAAATGTCTTCTGGCTGTCTTGAGCATCTCCTCGCTCCCATCGGTCGCCAAGATATCACAATGATGACCAAGGTTTTGGCGTCTCATCTCCCGAGCAAGCCAACGGGTGCACAAGCCGTTGCCGGTTGCAAACTCCAAGGCCCGAAGTCCCCCAAGTCCACTGTTGGCAACAAGCAATTTTGGACCAAGGAGGCGCTGCAGCGATGGTTCTTGTAGACGGCGCCAGTACTTGTTGCCGTCGCGCGTGATGGCGTCGTCCCAGTATGTTGCGTTGGCATCCCAGGAGGCAAGCGCCTCGGCAGAAAGAGAGGAGGGTGAGGTCATTGTGGGTAAGGTAGGTAGAGTTGGTGTGGATGGAGTTGAGTCTTGTGAAGCAAGAGTTGGTTCTTCCAGCTCAAAGGATGTTGGCTTGAAAAGCAAGTCAGATATCGAAATAGGTATTATTATCGACCTTTAGGTAGTAATAGGCTCAAACGAATCCCAGCCGCCAAGAGCCGTAGTTATCCCCCTTCGCGACATGAGGAGATACTGGAAGAACCGTTGCTCCAAAGTGCGGGGCCAAATGCTACGCTACAACACTAAAGCAGCATTCTTCCTCTGACTCGGTAATAACATGGGAATGGTTTTCTTCTGCCTCACAGAGCAAATGTGAGACAGAGAGAAGCCATGCAGATGTAAACCACATGTGTTAACAACCACCGTGGGCCTCACGCCATGTGATTTCAGTACCAATGTGAACAAAACCGCAAACAGAGGGAATGTTTCTAGGTAGATAATAGAAGATCCGATACAATGGAACCGCCTAGTTGCTGTACAGCCCTCTAGGTTGGCTCACTTGAGGCTCAGGCTTGTGGTCGTTGCTGAAACATCTGCAGCGCTTACATGTAAGCTTTGAGACCCGAGTCTGCCTAGGGTCTGGCTTAAAGTAAGAGGGCGATGCTGCTGTTTGTCGCCGAGCCTCTAATTAACTGAGGCCCAACAAGCTGCCCAACATTCAAGCAGACATCACTGGCGGTGGATTGCTCTGACTTATGTTTGATTTGCACTTTCACTGCCGCGCCAGAAGGGAAGGCCAGTGCTAGGCTGCGGCTGCAGGCTGCCGCCAAGCTGTCTTATTCATCCGACAAGGCCAACACACACAGGGAGGGGTGAGGCGAGATACTACTCTGTACAATCTTGTGATTGTGGTCTACACCATGACCACTGGATAGATATAAATCAGCCAATCCCCCAATATACCTACCACCGGTCAATGATCAGATGGGGATGTGGTAGGGGCGAAAATCGCACAGCATCTCCTGACTCGCAAGGCTCTTTATCAGGTTGACAAGCAAAGACGCTGGCCGTTTGGGTGAGGGGGCGAGGGTTCCTGTAAGGATTCCCTGTGACTGGAGGCGACGGGGATTGTGCACAGCCTCAATGCTCCGTCATCTGGCATTCTATCCCGCCTATCAAGGCCCAGGCCTCGATCGTCCAGGGCCACCCACCTCACGCCACGATGCCCCAACATTCACTATTGAATCGTTCCTAGGCACATTTTTGCAGGATGTTGCGTACGCCAGGCGGTTATAGGTCAATAAATCCACTACATTGGTCGATACGCTTGACAACCTTTACATTTCTTTGTTCTAGCATCTATCGTTGAGCATGGACAGTACGAAATGATTACGGAACACCACACACAACTTATCTCGAGACCCATGCTCCAGTTCTATCATACCCTAACCACACCCACATCACCTTTATCAACACCAATCAATTAACGTCTACAAACCTATCAAACCCAATGTCATGGCCGCCTTCCCCCGCTCCCACCCTCATCCAAACCCCAACTCTAATCCCTCCAGCAATGCCTTCAACATAACCCCCTCCCAACTCACTCACCTCACCGACCCCAAATCCCTCCCCTCCCTGATCCAACTAGGCGGCCTCCCCGGCCTCGCCGCCAGCCTCCAAACCAACCTCCAAACCGGCCTCCCATCATCATCATCTTCTTCATCACCATCCCCGGATACCCGCCGCGCCCATTTCGGCGCCAACACCCTTCCACCCCGCCCCGCCAAATCCTTCCTCGCCCTCGCCTGGCTCGCGCTCCAAGACCGCGTGTTAGTCCTCCTCTGCATCGCAGCCGCCATCTCCCTTGCTCTCGGCCTCTACCAGACCTTTGACGGCCACGAACCCAATCCTGTCGGCGACGACACTCACGGTGCGGAAGGGGTGGAATGGATCGAAGGGGTAGCCATCATCGTCGCGATCACTGTTGTGGTGCTGGTTGGGGCGTTAAATGACTGGCAAAAGGAGCGGCAGTTTCGGAGGCTCAGCCAGAAGAGAGATGACCGCGACGTGACGGTGATCCGGGACGGTGGGGCTAGGAGGGTGGGAGTGCAAGAGGTGATGGTCGGGGATTTGGTGGGGCTGGAGACCGGAGATGTGATTCCCGTCGATGGGGTGTTGGTGGAGGGGCATAATGTGGCGTGTGATGAGGCGTCGGCGACGGGGGAGAGCGATTTGGTCAAGAAGATGCTCGGGCAGGAGGCGGTGGAGAGGTTTCAGGCGTTGATGTCTGGCCAGGGTCAAGGGAACGAAAGAGAAAGGATGGCGGGGAAGATTGATCCCTTTTTGCTATCGGGAGCGAGGGTGTTGGATGGGGTGGGCACGTTTTTGGTCACGGCTGTCGGGCAGAACTCGAATATGGGGAGGACCATGATGGCGTTGAGAGAGGACCCGGGCATGACGCCGCTTCAGGCACGACTGAGTGTGCTGGCGGGATATATCGCCAAGTTGGGGTCAGCTGCGGGCTTGCTCTTGTTTACGGTCCTGTTTATCGAGTTCCTGGCCAGGCTGCCAGGGAGCACGGAGAGCGCGGAGAAAAAAGGGCAGACGTTTCTGAGGATCCTCATGACGGCCATCACCATCGTTGTGGTGGCGGTTCCGGAGGGGTTACCCCTGGCCGTCACGCTATCGTTGGCTTTTGCTACCAAGAAGATGACGCGCGAGAATAACCTCGTGAGGCATCTTCAGTCTTGTGAGACCATGGGCAACGCAACTGTTATCTGCTCCGACAAGACGGGGACCCTGACGCAGAACGTCATGACTGTGGTTGGCGGAAGTCTGGGTAAAGGGAGCGTGACGTTCGGAGAAGGGCCGCTCGAACGATGGCATGAAGACCACAATACTGGGAAGGGACAGGCGAGCCGAGATCAGAAGGACACGAAGAAGGTCGAAGAAGGAGAAACTGGGAACGTTCAACATCAGGAGCAGCAGCTTCAGCACTATCAGCACGTTCCTACAACTCAACTCTCGTCTGTCCTGCCAGCCGATCTAACCACCCTCCTCCGCGAATCCGTCGCCATCAATACGACCGCCTTTGAAGGCGGGGACAACACCAGCACCGGAACCGGAGCCTCATCCTCTCAACCCACATACATCGGCACCAAGACCGAAACCTCCCTCCTCGACTGGGCCCGAAAAGCTCTCAACCTCGGGCCACTAGCGACGGAACGGACAAGACATCCTTTCGTTGCCGCCATCCCTTTCAACTCGCGGCGCAAATGCATGGGCTCTGTCATCGAGCTTGCCCCTGCCCCTGGCGTCATCCGCTCGGATACCACAAACTCTGGAACAGACTCGGCGGGAGCAGGATCCGGCAACTCCTCACCCACCCTCGTCCAAGCCCCGTTCCCACAGCTCAATCTCCCAGAAGATGAAGGAGAAAGCAGCAACCACCCACTACCTGGTCCTCAGAAACCGCGTTACCGTCTCTTCGTCAAGGGTGCTCCCGAAGTAATTCTCGCGCAATGCCGGTCTGTAGCAAATTTATCTCCAGACACAGACAAAACCCATCAGAGGGGAGACATCTCCTCAGCCAAGTCCTCCAACTCTCCCCAGCATCTCCAGCTCCAACTCCAACCCCTCCTCGAAGCCGACAAAAAAATCATCGAATCCACCACCTCCCACTACGCTACTCTGTCCTTGCGCACCCTCGCCCTTGCCTACCGCGACCTGGACACCTGGCCGCCCAGCCCTCCTCGACCGCAAAGCCAAATCAGCACCGGTCCATTCTCGGTGGATGATGACAATCTCTCTCAATCCCACCTCTCGGGGGAAGAAGAATCCCAACCCATCACCGAAAACCAAGAAGAAGATTCCCAATCAGCCGAAGATCTCCTCGCCTCCCTCGCCCTGCAGGACCTTACCTTCCTCGGGATCGTAGCCATCCAAGACCCCGTCCGCGCGGGCGTACCCGAGGCCGTGGCCTCATGCCATCGCGCGAGCGTGGACGTGAAGATGGTGACGGGCGACAAGGTCGAGACGGCGCGCGCGATAGCCAGGGAGTGTGGTATCATACCAGCTGCACAACCCGGTTTTGAATCGGAACTGGAGGATGACGGGCAAGTCATGGAGGGTGCAGAATTCAGGCGGTTATCCGGCCCCGCGCAACTAGAAGCTGCCCGCAGGCTGAAGGTGCTGGCACGGTCTAGTCCGGAGGATAAGCGCGTGCTTGTAACCCTGCTCAAGACCTCTGGTGAGGTGGTGGCGGTGACAGGCGACGGGACCAACGATGCCGCCGCCCTTCGCGCCGCGGACGTTGGTTTCAGCATGGGCATCGCGGGCACCGAAGTCGCCAAGGAAGCGTCCGACATTGTCCTGATGGACGACAACTTCGCGTCCATCGTCAAAGCGCTCGCCTGGGGCCGAGCCATCAATGACTCGGTCAAGAAGTTTCTGCAGTTTCAGATTACCGTCAACATCACGGCCGTCATCCTGACGTTTATCTCTGCCGTGGCGAGCAGCGAGGAGCGTTCTGTGCTGTCGGCAGTCCAGTTGCTCTGGGTGAACCTGATCATGGACACCTTCGCGGCGTTAGCCCTCGCCACGGACCCCCCGACGGGCAGTCTGCTGGACCGCGAACCCGAGCCGCGCCGCGCGCCGCTCATCACCGTCACCATGTGGAAGATGATCCTCGGCCAGTCGCTGTATCAGCTCGTTGTCTGTTTAACTCTTCACTTCGCCGGCCCCGAAGGCCGCCTCGGCTTCCTCTACCCTCCGTCCCAACAACGAACCCTCGTCTTCAACACCTTCGTCTTCATGCAAATCTTCAAGCTCATCAACTCGCGCCGCATCGACAACAAGCTCAACATCTTCGAGGGCCTGCACAAGAACCATCTCTTCCAGCTCATGATGAGCATCATGATCGCAGGACAAGTCCTGATCGTCTCCGTCGGCGACAAGGCTTTCGGGGTCGTCCGCCCGACGGCCGGACAATGGGGCATCGCCCTGGTGCTGGGCTTCATGTCCATCCCCGTGGGCATCCTGATCCGCCTCGTCCCGGACGCGTGGGTCGCGCCGCTGGGCAAGCTGGTCCCGCGGAGCCGGTGGGTGCGCGCCGTGTTCCGCTGGCCGTGGTGCGGCAACTACCGCCGGCTGTTCAAGAGAAGAAATCAAACAGACGTCGAATCGCCAGAGAACAACAACAACAACGGAATCATCCTCACCGACGAAGACGACAGCTTCGGCGCGGTAATGGTCCAAGTCCGTGACGACCTCGCATTCCTCAAACGGCTACGGGGAGGGCGACTCAAAGCGCTCGGGGAAGAGTTGCTGGCACGGAGCCCCAGCCGCGGCAGTTTGCGGAGGAGGTTGAGCGGAAGCAA
Source organism: Mycothermus thermophilus (assembly GCF_041956435.1). NCBI lineage: Eukaryota > Fungi > Ascomycota > Sordariomycetes > Sordariales > Chaetomiaceae > Mycothermus > Mycothermus thermophilus. Next base: position 551,745 of record NW_027191432.1, on the reverse strand, counting down.
GAGCCAGGATGAGGAAGGGAGGAGGTTTGTTCAGCAGGAGGAGTTAAGTGCGGGGAAGAAGCAACGTCCTCGCAGGAGAACACATAACCGGCAAAAATCGTTCACCCACGCCGCTGTGGGCATGCCGGGGCTGTTGGCGGCGAGCATAGCTGCGCGGCCGGCAGTTTCGAGGGAGGGGTCGGCGAGGGGGATGAGGTTGAGTCAGGAGGGAGAGGGGGAAGGGCAGGGAGGGGCATCATCATCATCAGCATAGCATAGGTAGATAACTAGGCAGTTACTTCACTACTTGGGTCTGGGATATTTTGTTCTGGATAGAGGGTTTGGGACAGCAATGTCACTTTGCATCATTCTTTCACAATCATCGACGCAGAGCCTTCTTTCTGATGCTGAGAGAGTTGTGTACGACACGCTAAAATCTTGTGGTATCATTGATATAGCAACTAAATGCCTGATTTCCTTGTAAAGCGGCTATGGGGGCCAGATTGGAGAGCGCAGAGCCAGGGCCATCTGTTCTGCAGAGCATCTTCATAATATGTTGCTCAGCAGCAAAACCCGATGCTCACCCCTTCCTGGGCTGAAAAATATCAGTACCTAGGTATACATGATCAGGCCGTCCCATTGACGCGGCCATAACTCTTCTTCCTCTTTCACTCTCTCCATTCCATTACAAAATGCTCACAGTCCCATCCATTGCTGAAGAACGAAGATAACCCTCAACCCCCTAATCCCCAAGCCCCTTAAGAGCCTTCACAACAACTACAACACCACCCTAATTGACCGTCGTAGACGTCTCAGCCGGCTTTGCTGTAGTACCCACTGTCCCGCTGGCACCATCACTCCCGGTCCCTGTGCCCGTAGCCGTCGACACCCCCAGAGCAGCCTGTAGTGTAGCGTACAGCTTCGCGTCCTGCGCGTGATCTGGCGTGGAGTGATGGTTCGGCGGGATGGAGGGTGTTGGGAGCGGCTGTGCTTGTACCTGGGGTTGGGGTTGTTGCTGCTGAGGAGCTGGGCGTGGGAGCTGTTGAGGTTGCTGTTGAGGCTGTTGTTGAGGCTGCTGTGGTTGTTGTGATTGCTGTGGTTGCTGTGGGCGTTGAATTTGGGGTGCTTGATGCTGGGGTTGGAGTAATTGCTGTTGTTGCTGTTGAGCCCCTGGTGCTGGTGCCGGCGCCGGTTGGGCATGGGGCTGGGGCGTCGGAGTTGGAGGAACCTGTGGTGTCTGTGGAGTTTGAGTTTGCTGCTGCTGCGGCAGAGCAGGAGAGGGCTGTGCCGCTGGCACAGCCGGGGTCGCTGACGCGGCCGGGACCTGCCCAGCTGGTGAGGCAACCGGTGCCCGTGCTGCTTGTTGTGGTTGTGGAGGAACCGTCGTCTGGTGCTGCTGGCCAGGAAGCGGCATCCTCTGCGCTTGGGCCTGCTGCGGGTATTGTGGATGAACCTGTGCTGGCCGAGGCTGCGGAGGGAGCTGCGCCGTTTGTTGTGGAACTTGACCCTGCGCCGGGAGTCCGTGCCGTTGCTGATGATTTGGTGGGATGGCTGTCTTCTGTACTCCCGGATGCGGATGCTGCGCCCCCGACTGTTGAACATGTTGCATATGATGGGCTGGAGGCTGTCCATGCTGTGTTGTCTGTGGATGTGGTTGCAATGGAGGCAACGGCGCCCTCCCCTGCGGGCCCGGGGCTGGTTGGATCGGAGGAAACGTTGACGCCTTTCCAGCCGCAGATTGAGCCCCCGCTTCCGTCTTGATCTGGGGCTGAATAGGCATGTTGGGATGCGGGACGCCATTGTTCGCCATCTGCCCGGGCCCTGCGCCTGCAACCATGCCTGCACCTGGGACTCCTGGGGCTCCCGGATATGCGGTCGCGGGACTTGCTCGCTTCGCTTGCTGACCTGGATGGTTGTTTTGCAAACCTCCCGCAAGTGTCATGATGCCCTGAATACGCGCTTGTTCCTCCTCGAGGTTCATTCGTGCCTTCTCCTCAGCCTCCTTGCGAGCAGCCTGTCCAGGGGCACGTGTCTTGAGCTCTCCTGTGACGCTCTGGAGATAGTATGGCATCTCCGAGTTGGTCTTAAGGAAGAACAACTTCAGGTTCCGAGCCTTGTCCTTCAATTGGACCTGAGTGCGCTCCTTGAGAATGTCTGAAATAGTGCCATTAGGCCCAAACAACTGGAGAATTTGGCTCCAGTGAGGACCCTTGACCATGTCCAGGCCGGCCATAAGCGCCTTCTCCTCCTCCGGCGACCATGGCCTTCTTGTGGAATGCAACCCCTCTCGCCGTGTAGTGTTGGCTGACTTGGCGGCAGCTGCTTGACGGGCCTTTTCGTACAAAGCCGCCGTCGGCATAGACTGATTGGGTGGCAAGATCTCCCCGTTTGCCGTAACCGTCTGGGTGGGCTGAGTTTGGCCGTACGCGTTGTAATGCTGGCCCTGGGCCTGGTGTGTGACTGGAGGCGCGTGGCCATGGACAACATTCGCCGCCGCCGGCTGCATTCCCATGTTTGGAAGACCATGCGGAGCTACGGTGGGCTCCGTCTTGAGAGACTCCGAGATGAGAGAAGCAAGATTCTTCCCATCGATTCCTGGGGTCTCAACTGAAGCCTCCTGCTCCGTCCATTGGGGTTTCAGTTCCGGGTTGTTCGAGAGGGACTCCTCGATAAGCTTCTTCAGTTCCAAACCATCACTGCCGCCGCCGGCCGTGTCTGTGGCAATCCCATCCGTGGGCTCTGTCTTGATCTGTGGGTTAGTGGTCTCCACTGGCGCGAGATTCGCCGTGGCCGACTGCAGGAGAGCGGCCAAGCTGTCCTGTTCCTGCGGAGCAGTCGAATCTCGTGCAATTGTGTCGTCATCTCTGAGAGGGATGTTTACACCGTATTTCTCAGCGTAGTCGACGACAATGGGGAGATGATTTTGGAGGAACTGGCTCAACATGTCTATGAACCGCGACGGAGACGACTGCTCCTCGAGGAATCCTAAAGAAGGCATTAGTAAAATGATAACTTCCGCCAATCGATCCAGGGCGCTTACTCTTGATGGACTCATCGGCGGCGCTCTGCACGAGCTGCTCTCTCCTCTCCCTCATCTTGGCCACGAGACCCTCTTCGTCGGGGCTGAGCGAGACCTCTCCGCTGCGCTGCTTCAGAACTTGCTCATAATCCGCAGGGAACAAAGCATCGAGGAGCTGCGAAACGGGTTGAGGCTGATTAGGCTCTTTGAGGGCTGCCAGCAATAGACGCGTCTTGAGCGAGATGAGCATGTCGGTCAGCGACGCCCGGTATTCGCCATCCTCAGGGATGAAGATGGAGAAGAAGGCGTCGTGCACATCCTGGACAGAGACGTCGTGGTTGCCAAAGACGCTCAAGGAGGTAGCGGCCAGGTTGGACATGCGGATGGTCTCGCGATCCTCTGAGTCGGTAATCTCAAGCTCGTCGGCCGACAGGAGCGGTTTTGCCTCCGAGAACGCCCGCCGTGTGGCCCAATGCATGTCCCTAAGCATGACGTAGGACCGGCGGAATTCGGACTGGGTGTCGGCTAGCAGAGCTTCTGTCTCAGCGCGTGGTTGCTGAGACAAGCGGAGCAAAATCTGAACGGCGATGTTGCCAAGGACGGGAAGACTCATGGAACGCATAACGTAAAAGGGGTTGCTGGATACTTTCATGATCTTGTGCGCAGCCTTTGCCATTTCTGAGGTGGTGCTCGCCGGGGGAGGAGGCCGGGTTGGAGGGGCATCTTGCATGACGGTATCTGTCGGTTCAGGTTTCCCAAGTTGTTGATCGAGGCTGGCCAAGGCGTCGTTCAGCATGGCAGCAAGGTCAAGGTTGGGTAGGGCGGAGTCGGCTTGCGCCTGCTCTCCTATGCGCTGGCGTTTCGTAGCGCTGTCATCAATGCCGTCCGGGCTCCTGGGTCTCTTGGGCGATCTCGGTGCCGGGATGTCCTGCGGCGCTGGCACATGGGGGACAGAAGCAGGTGGAACAGCGGTGTTTGTTGTCTGAGGGATCGGCGGGATCTGGCCCAGAGATTGAAGCGCAGGCGGTGCAGGGGGGACGGCCGCAGGCGCACTTGGAATTGACGCTTGAGGAGCGGCATTGGTGATGGCCGGAGCGGGAGTAGGGGCGGCAGCCGGAATAGAAGGGGGAGCGACACCGACAGGAGCAGAAGCTGCCGGGGCGGAGACAGGTGTGGAAGCCGGGGCCGGAGCCGGAGCCGGAGCCGGAGCGGGCGGGACAACGGAGGTCGGAGCGGATGATTGAGCCGGAATCTGGGTTAGAACGTCGGCGGGGGTTGACGTAACCTCCGGCAGCGAAACGGGGGCGGTCGGGACCGGGGCCGGAGGAGGGGCGGGAGCAGGAGCGGAAGCAGGGTCGGCGGAAAGGAGAGGGGTTGGCGTTGGGTCAGCGGTCGAGACTGGTGCCGGAGCTGGGTCCTGTGGTGGTTGTGGTGGCGGAATGCCCAATGCGGCGAAGAGATCCGCCTCTACCTGCGACATGTCGGCCATGGTGGGCAAGACGGAAGTGCTCGAATCATGGAGCTGGCGTTGATGAAGGCGTGAGGTGCATGCGACGCGTCTTGATGTCTTTTGTTTGGGTTGCAATTCGCAGTCAGGAGGGGGCCGGGAATTCAACCAGTAGCGTGAAATCAATAATTGGGTTCCTTCTGTTCTACGCGGACACGGCCAGAGACAATAGAAACGGAATTGTCATGGCACAATCGGCCGTTGCCAGCAGAACTATCCTCTCTCGAATGAATGCCGTGATGAAGTCGAGTCTCGCTCCACTCAAGACCCCGGAGAAATTTGAAGTCTCCCTTCCGATAAGCGATAAGAAGCCCTGCCAAGCAGCCCTAAGAGGCAAGCCGCCGTCTGACATCATTGCGCACAGGGATGGGCATTTTGATTTCGCTGACAACCCTAACCCTTGATCGGACCTTGCATACCTTACCTAATTGTTGAACCCGGGCCTTGTCCTCCTCCATCCACGAACACCCGTGAGTTAGGTCTCTCATTGTCGAGAGCCATCATGCTCAATGCAGCCCCAGTTGAGTTCTGCTCGTCACTAATCGTAGCGTTTGCCAATGCTTCTCCCACCTGAATTTGGCCTCTTGTTGAACGTGGGTCAAAGCACAGCGACCGAGGACAGCTTGGACAGCCAACATCAGACTAGAACAACCAAGACTCGCCATGAAGTGTTCTCTTGAGATCAAAGCATCATGGGAATGGATGGTCTATCTCCAGTAGCTCTTCTCTCAAGCTGCCATTAATTAAGTCACTATTTCCATCCATCAAGAAAAGCAACAAAGTCGATACCCAATACTTGCATCAGTGACATTGGCCTTGCCATTCTTCATCATCGCCTAAAAACCACATCTTTATCGAACTTCAGAGCAAAACAGCCATGGTATGTACAGACGGCGTACCATCTCATTGACATTTACCCCGAGTTGCTGTCTGAATTCATTACCAATCACGAGGCGGCAGTCCAGCAGCAGGTGGCGCTCTTTAATCATCAAGTTTCTTGTCTTCACCGTCTATCGCCGGGGAGCTCCACGGCGGCTGGTGGTCTGGATCGGCACGAAACGGCTCGGCGCGGCTTAGAGGGATGTGCTGGATGCGGGGCCGGACGGCGTCATGGCCGCTCATGACCTCCGTGACCCGTGGCCAGGGTGGGGCTTGGAGTTAGAGCGCTCCCCGGCCAATCCATCAAACCTGCCTGGGTTGCGTGAGCTTGATGATTTCCAAGACATTTTAATAGCAACGAAACTCCGCGAAGCACCAGAACCGGTCAACAACGCTCTCTGAAAAGCGGCAAGTCAGCGTGATACAAAACTCGGGCTTGAACTAACAGATGATAGGTACCTCTGCCCTTCTGCTATTAAGTATGTACAGTCCTTCCTAGGTCCCTCATCCATGTGCTTGTGCCTATCCCCGAGCACAACTTCCCAGTTGGAAGTCGTCTCCCCCAATGAAACGACCTGTACATCCAGGTTTTCTTCCACTTTCCCGGCTGTCCTACCCGATGTGGCATGGGAACTGCCCACTTCCACTCCTTGCACCGACGGCGCTCCATATGTCCCAAACAAACAATGCGGGGGAGTGTGGATGCCAACCTGGAATACTTGGCACCTTGACAACCCATAACACGTGGATTGACGAAAGATGACTCGGCGTCAAAGACTCCCGTCGCCGGGCACGGCAAAAAGACTGGAAGCTCTACACTGTATGGATTGTACATGCATAGTACATACCTTATGTCCATGACATACTTCAGAGACGCACCACGGTTTCATGTCACCAACGTGCAGCTGCAGCCAAGATGCACCTCTCAACCGAGGAATTCAGGATGCGTTGGTTTTCGCGTCCTGGACAACGGTGTAAACGCTATAATCCCTCGTAGACTGTATCTCCACGACTCTCTATCAGGTAGGTACGGCGTCCATATGTATGTACCAGGGCCCGGTCTTGATCTGCTTGTCTGTGCTGTGCGTGTCTGTGCTGCTTCCTGGTCTCCAACCGTTGAGCTCTCCCCGGCTGCTTGACCTTGTGCCTGGCCCCTCACCACCTCCAGACCCCGCCTCGGGATCCCACCATCCCCTGTCCCGGGCCTGGACGAATGGAAGAGGGGAAGTTGGAGTAGGTAGCACCCGCGGGTCTAGCATGGTACTTGGAAACGACGTCAACCACCCCCAGCTTTTCTTTGTCTCGCGGATTTAAGTAAGCTAGGGCCCTTATTTAAACAACAGCTGTTCCCCCTCATGGTTGTCATCAAGCTGGTCGTCCCATCTTTCTCACCTCCCAGATTTATCATCAACTTGCCTGCCAAAGGGCGCAATTGTGCTACGTACCTGCTCGAGACCTTGATATATTAGGTCATCTACCTACTACTTGACCCTCACCCTCCTACCCACCTAAAGCTTCCTCAAGACCAAAACCGCCACCATGACCAACCTCTTTGTCGAACTCTCCACCCCCATCACGGGGCCCTACCAACAACCCACCGGCCTCTTCATCAATAACGAGTTCGTCCCTGGCGTCGACGGCAAGACCTTTGAGGTCATCAACCCCAGCACCGAGGAGGTCATCACCTCCGTCCACGAAGCCACCGAAAAAGATGTCGACATTGCTGTCGCCGCTGCTCGCAAGGCCTTTGAGGGCCCCTGGCGCAAGCTGCCGCCCTCACAGCGCGCCGTCCTGCTCAACAAGCTAGCTGATCTGGCCGAGGCAAAGTCGGAGCTCTTGGCGTCTGTCGAGGCCCTGGACAACGGCAAAGCTTACAAGATGGCCCTTGGCGATGTCGGTGCCGTCATTGCTACCCTGAGGTACTATGCCGGCTGGGCGGACAAGATTGAGGGTCGCACTATTGATGTGAAGTCTGAGATGTTCCATTACTCGAGGCGGGAGCCGGTAGGTTATCATTGCGAAGCCATATCCTGTGAACATTCGCTAACCCGAACTCCAGATTGGCGTCTGCGGCCAAATCATCCCCTGGAACTTCCCCCTCCTCATGCTCGCCTGGAAGATCGGCCCTGCTCTGGCAACCGGCAACACCGTCGTCCTCAAGACCGCCGAACAAACCCCCCTCTCAGCCCTCGTCTTTGCCACCCTGGTCAAGGAAGCCGGCTTCCCGCCCGGCGTGCTCAACATCATCTCCGGCTTTGGACCCATTGCCGGCGCGGCCCTCTCCCGCCACATGGACGTGGACAAGATCGCCTTCACGGGCAGTACCTTCGTCGGCCGTGCCATCATGAAAGCCGCCGCCGAATCCAACCTGAAGAAGGTCACCCTCGAATTGGGCGGCAAATCCCCCAACATTGTCTTCAACGACGCCGACATCGAGCAGGCCATTTCCTGGGTCAACTTCGGCATCTACTTCAACCACGGCCAGTGCTGCTGCGCCGGCTCGCGCATCTACGTCCAGGAGGAAATCTACGACAAGTTCGTCGCCGCCTTCAAGCGCCGCGCTGAGCAGAATAAGGTTGGAGACCCCTTCCACCCCGAGACCTTCCAGGGTCCGCAGGTCAGTAAGGTGCAGTACGATCGCATCATGGGGTACATTGAGTCTGGCAAGGCGGACGGCGCCACTGTGGTCACGGGCGGAGAGAGGCATGGAGACAAGGGTTACTTCATCCAGCCCACCATTTTCGCGGACGTCAAGCAGGATATGAAGATCATGCAGGAGGAGATCTTTGGGCCCGTGTGCGCGATTGCCAAATTCAAGACTGTCGAGGACGCCATCAAGCTCGGAAATGATACCTTTTATGGTCTGGCGGCCTCGGTGCATACCAAGGACTTGAGCACCGCTCTCAAGGTCAGCAATGCCCTGAAGGCGGGCACGGTTTGGGTGAACTGTGAGTTTCGGTCCCTATCCCTACATATCTCAGAGATGATGTTAACGGCTGTGCAGGCCACAACCTCCTCTTCCCGCAGGCAAGCTTCGGCGGCTTCAAGGCCAGCGGTATCGGGCGCGAGCTGGGCGAGGCTGCCCTCGATAACTACACCGAGCTCAAGACTGTTCACGTCAACCTGGATGCCAGGATTGAGTAGGAATCGCTTCCGTGGGATGAACGGAAAGAGAAGTCCAGGCTGTAACTGAAGTCTTCTGGTGAAGGAGTGTGTATTGATATGGATGGGACAGGGCTATTGGTCATGATTTCCAGGTTGTCTGATACCTATTGTAGTCTCGGATCGGGTTCTATAACGCGGATATTTGACATCGCGCAGTTGCCTGGATACCACGGTAGTTTGATGATTTATGCCATGGCCTTTGGTTTACTTTGCGATGATCTTGTGAGGTGCAGCTTACAAATGGGAGAAATGTAGTCTTCAGCATTCATACGGTGTTTCTTGAGCTACCACAGACATGGGACTGAGTTTGAGAATGGCCAAGGGGTGTGACTCAGATATGTGTGATGTATGCAGATTAACGAGGAATGAGAGAACGTGCCTTGTGTTGCTTTTCCGTCTTCGCGGAAGCGTTACGTGCCACCCGAATCAAGACGCCTTTTTCTATGTCATCCCAGGAGTCAACACAACATGTCTTAGTGTTCTCAAGAGGAAAAGTACATTGAATGAGGAGACCTTAGGGGTATGACGTGCTAAGCTGTGGCTGTGAGTGTTTGAGTGGGGAGAGCGTCTCTCTCTTAGAAGGTCAAACATAATAAGGTTGAAGGACATGGACTGGATCTGAAGGTCTGTCCGGCAGATATCTGGATTAGAAACACCTATCTCACTTAGCTACCTGCCTACCTATCTTGGTAGGTCTGCCTGGTTGCGTGGGACGCACTGAAAGCCATTCTAAACGCTAGTCACCTCATGCTCCAGGCTTGAATCCAGGTATATCAAGAGCTAAGGTAGCCCATCATAGGGAAGTTTCATTACATTGGCCAGAGTAAAACCAGCCCGGCCACAGACAAGGCAGATGGCCACACACAACTTGGAAGGCAGATGGAAAGTGTGGAGTGAGGTGAGATCGTGATGATGAGGTGAGCCAAGAAGTCAAAACCCCATAGATGGGAAAGGGAAGACATGGTGTTGGAATCCCACGTCGCGGGCCAGCTTATACATCACAGACCGACGAAAAGCCAAGCGTTCTGCCCCGTCATGCCCACTCCTACACGGACACATGCGTCTTCTCCTGACTTCTCTGGAAGTCTCCTCGGGTATGAGGGTGAATTAAGAGCCAAAAGACCCGCAGACGAGCTAACCTGTATGTATCACCGACAATCCGCAGTAGTCAGAGAGCATCGGAGCCGACATGGTCTACCTGGTACCTACCTACTCATTCCCGCTTCAACACACCACCGCTTACCATCGCCATACCGGCACCGAATGCTTCGATTCAGTTCTCCGGACTGCTAGTCTGTACTCATACATGGCCTGCGGTCTTTAACATGCCATCCCATCCTATGCCGTGCCATGCCATTCCATGCATGCCATTCCGTTCATCCGGCCGAGGTATCCCATCCCATCTGGACCGGACCATCCAGCACGGTAAGAACAGGGGCGGAACTAAAAAAAGATGGGGGGTGGCGGTGAAAACGAAAGGAATCTCACGTCTCAATATTCATCATATGCACGACATTCCTCGTGGTGTGACACAACATACCTACCTCGGTATAACAGACCCCAGGAACAGGAACAAGATCAAAACGGTAGCATTCAGCTCAAACACCATGTTACTCTCCCAGCTAACTGACTTATCAATAGACACTCCATGAAATCAGGTTTTCCAACTGGGCCGGGTGGTGCAGACAGACGTCGACATCTAGGGTGGGAGGTGGACACACAACGTCAAGATCGGTTATGTCAGCGGACAGTAACCCTCGACACCAATCCATCTCTCAACCCTCTCACGTCTTACAAGGCCGGTACCTGAGGTAGGTACACGCCTCATGACATTCTTATCTCCTCCTTAATATTACCAGAAAAAAATAATTCTAGATACGGAACCGCTAGGAACAAGTTGGAGCCCATGGGAATGAAGAACCATTGACCACACCAAAACCATCGGCATCCTTACTTCACGGTATTAACCATGCGGAGGGCAAAATGTCTCGTTGACTGCTCAGGTAGATGGGATGGACACTATAACACGTTGGAACTATTACCCCGTGGCATGGATTACCTTCCGCTACTGAGCTACTGAGCTACAGGACAGTCACCTGAATCACCCGGGACATTGCGGGAACCCCAAGAGCGTTTCATGAACATGATCTCCCTCCCTGGGCTCCCTCCCACCTTAGTGTCAGGTGTAAGACTCAAACACTGGCGGCCCGAGGTCATTGAAGCACCTCGGTCATCGGACTCTTTCAAGACCACCATCATCAACGGGACGGGGACCATGTGGGTACTGAGACATATCACGACAAGCGAATATGGTCACTGCTGGACCAAGGCATCACATGGGCACACAAAACACACCGCACCAAAGATAGGAGGAAGACTTCAAGATTACCAAAACCAAAAAGGACAACTCCTGCGAGTTTCAGCATCTATATGGTTTGTACGCCAAAACATGACAAAGACAAGACGAACAAATCCTATGACAGATCCCTCCTCTTATCCATCCCAATATTATCCATCATCCAACCCTGTACATGACATGACGTGAATACATGACCTATAACAAACCCAATATTTCCTCCGCATGCAAAAGAAAAGCGAAAACAGAAAGTCTATCTACAGGTCTATAGATGCCGAAACCTCGCACCCAACATATTTTTTCCGTTCTTTTATTGTCCCCTCCTCACAACAAGCCAAGCCCAAGCCATGTTGAAAACAGAGCCCATCATAATCACCATTCCCATCGTCCCATCACTATCATCACATCCGCCACCATCCCCGCCACTCCGATACTCCAACCGGAGTTCAAGACAACAAAAAAAAGGCAATAGGCTTGTAGGTAGTACAGGGACTAAAAAAGTAGCCAAATCCCGAAACCCAAAAAACAAGCCAACAAACGAAACGAAAACGCAAGGGGTATGTGTAGTGTATGGGGGTATATCCAAACAAGATGACAAACAACAAACGAGACAGGACAGGATGCAGGGGTAACCAAAAGAAACCAAGATAGGAAAAAATGGAAAAAAGAAATGATGAATAAGCGGCGGGAACACCACTCCCACTTCCGGGAGGGACGTCACATCCCCATCCCACATCCACGCCTTCAACAGCCCAAGCGGTCTTTCCCGTCCGTCGTCCGGACTCCGACAGTCCGGTCCGGTCCGGTGGGGTAGGATCCAGTCCACGCCCAGGCCGGAGAGGTTGTGGGGCTGTCCGACGTCGGGGTCCGTCCGAAACGAGAGGGAAGAGCTAACCACCGCCATGCCACGCGACACGACGCAGGAACCGCTGGCCGCTGCGGATGAGGTACAGTAAGCAGCGAGCTAGCCAGCCCTGTGGCTGAGAGTATGCCTGTCAGACGAGGCAGGGCGGTGGCGCAGTGGAAGGGGTGGAGGATTGATTTGCTGTCAGCGCAAGGAAACGAAATAGGAGGCCGCTCGATGACGTCGAAGTTTTTGTCGTGGTCGTGATAGTTGTCATGGAGACGGTCAGCCTCGCCCGTTGGACATCGTCAGCCGTGCGCGTGTGGGTGTGTGTGCGTCAGTGGCTTTGATGGGAATCAGCGCCGTGAAACATCACCCCTCCCCTTTTTCCCATGCTGCGGCATGTGAAATGGGAATGTGACGTCCTCTGACCCATCCATCGCATCGGGTTGGTGTGTGGAATGTGACAAGCTTCCCTTCTCAGGTCGCTCCTTTTGGTCGCCGTCCCGTCCCGTCCAGAAAGTGGTGCCGCCAAGACCCGCCAAGCCAGGTGGGGCCGCGTTGGGCATCAACGCCGCGGCGCCAAAATCGCGGCCCGACCCAGCCCTTGGGGTGGAACCCTGAAAGCCCACACCCAGCCAGCCAGCCATGGAATGGAAGGCTGGTGGAGTGGACAGAAAAAAAAATGATGAAACGCGGGAGAAAACACAGGGAGGAAACAAGAAAAGGATTGCGCATCTGAATTGGTTGACTGGCTGGCCCCTACCCAAACCACTTGACGCGCTGCAGCACATGATGTGCAAGGTACTGCCAATCGGTGATGTTGAGTGGTTCTGGGTACAGGGTGGCCGGGAATGCAGGGCGGGAGCAGCAGCAACAGCGGAGGCGGGCCGACCTTTAACACACACACCTGGGCTGGCTTGTGGGCCAGGCGGATGGATGCGATCGTCACCTGTCGCATTCCCATGCCCCTCCCCGTTTCCCATTCCCTGGGCCGGCCTGGGCATCAGATTGTGGGCCCACATTACCTCCCATACCGCGAGTGCGGGATGGTGTGGTACGACCCGGCGTCGTCCTCCTCCACGGGCGGGTACCCGGCATATTCATCCGCGACGAAGACGGCTGGGTGAACAGACGACGCGTGCAGAGAAGCCCGCGTGCCCATGGGCTCGCGGATGCTGGTGTAACCCGGCGCGGCTGGCGGGTAACCCACAGCCGGAGCCGTGGTCGGGTAGGCAGGATAGGCGTGAGCAGAGGTTGGAGAGACGACGCCAGTCGGCTGGGGGCGCGGGGCGCCATGGCCGAGCGGCTCAATGTAGCTCGTGGTGTCGCGGCGGGCGCGCTGGCCGGTCTTGGATGTTTGGCTGCTCCGGGCGTCGCTGTCGTCCGCACGGGAAGCGTCGAAGCGCTTGCGCAGGCGTTCCGTCTCTTGCAGAGCAAGCTCGCGCTCCCGTTCCCGGGCAAGCTCCTTCTCCTTGCGACGGGCGTCACGATCGCGGTCCTTCTCGCGGTCCTTGGCGTCGCGGTCCTTCTCCCGTTCCTTCTCGCGCTCGCGCTCACGTTCGCGCCCGCGCTTCTCTTCCTTGTCGGCCTTGCTGGACGACTCCTTGGCGGGTTTCCTGCTGGAGCTGCGACGGACCTTCTTCTCGCGCTCCCGTTCGTCAGAGGAATCAGATGACGACGTTCCGGACGGCGTCGGGTTGCCGTTGACGGTGCTGGATCCGGAGCCGGCGGTACTCTTGCGGTTGGCCTTCTTGAGCTCCTTGACAGTGTCCTGAAGCTCGGCGTTCTGGTCGGCGAGTTCCTTGTTGCTCTTGAGCAGGCTGTCGCGCTCCGAGGTGAGGACCTGGTTTTGGTTGTTCAGGGCGCGCATGTGCGCCTTGGCCTGTTCGAGTTCGTTGCGGAGCTCCTTGAGCTTGCCCTCGAGGTCCTCGGCCTTGAGCTTGTACTTCTCGGCCTCCTCGCGGGCCTCGTCGAGGGCCTGGCGGATGCTGTAGATGCCGGCATCCTCGTAGCTGGGAACAAGGTAGTCGTGATCGGGGCTGGAGGCGGAAGCGCGGCTCTCGCAGTCGCTGAATCCCGAGTCGCTGCGTTGGTGGTCGTAACCGCTGGGCGATGCCCGGCGGAACTTGACGCTCCTGCTCATGGTGTCGGCGGTTCTATCGGTATCGGAGCTGGTCGGCGGCGGCGGCGTCGATGTTGGTTGCGTGCTTTGCTACCACTAGGGTGCTGAGGTATTCGGTACGCTATTCCAAGGTGCGGTGGTACCTTGGTGAGGGGCGGAATGTGCGCGGTAGGTCGGTAGGCAAGCTAAAGCAGCAGCAAGCAAAATGTGTTGTGTGCTGATTTGACAGATGGCGTAGGAGCGGTGCTGCACCGGTGCCCGACTGGCCGAGGAGGGTATATAAGTGATAAGGGGGAAGAGAGCTAGCCAGAGAGCGGGAAGCGGGAAGGGGGAGAGCAAAAAAAAAAGTTGTGTGTGTGCGCGGACCGGGGGGTGTCAAAGACAGAGCAAAAAGGCAGAGGGAAAAAAGAGAGCCAGGGAGGGGGCGTGGATTTTGGACGGACCCGACAAGGGGCGGAAGGGCGGGAAGCCCAGAGCAAGGCTTGGCCGGAGCACTGAGGAAAAAAAAATGCTACGCCCGGCGTCGTTTCGGGTTGGGCGCCAATCTCTTCCTTCGTCGGGGCGCACAGAGCAGCAGTAGCAGTGTAGCAAAGGGAAAAACAGCTTAAAGCCAGGTTGGTATTAATTCTTCCTGGCACCCCTGCGCCGAACAAAAATTCGAATCTCGCTTGTCGGTGGATTGGAATGCAAAGAGGTAATGCGGAAGATAAGAAGGACAAAGGAACGACGTCCGGATATCGACAGATAAAATGTCGGATTTCTCCAAGTCAGCTCCTGGAATGGACGTGGCTGCTGCCTTTTTGAATCCGGGAGAGCAGGCAGGCGGCTCCTTGAACCAACAAGCCCCAACAAGACAGCAGACAAGACAAAACTCCAGGCATGATAGAGGGAAGGAAGATGGAGGGTGGTTTGAGGACCTGAGGGAAGGGAAGGGGGGTGGGGTTGTCAGACGGCCGGGTGTGCGACGAACACAAACCGGCGAGCTATTCGAGTCACACACAAACGACCAGACAGACTCCCTGTGTCTCGACAGACACACACGACAAACGCCAGGAAACGACCACACGACGACGGACACGGACACCTTTGGCGCGACGGTCACCGAGGTCTTGGGATCTCTTCTCAGGTTCCTCTGGCTCTGCGACCTGGCCAGACCCGGACGGACATCCAGAGATGGCACACAAAAATGGCACTGCCGCAACCACCTATTCCACACCCCCTTGCTCGAGGCGTTCTTCTGTTGCATTGATTCAAAGTGGGGCAGTTCCGGTGCCAAGCGCAATCAGGAATGCCTCGTTTTTGCTGTGCCGGGAGATTGTCAGGTTTTTTGCCGGCTCTGCTTCGGAGGAAGAGCATGCGACAAACACACAGACCAACGGCTGCTTTGCTCCGTGGTTCCCGTCTATCCGCGAGATGATTGTGCTTGATCGAGCATGCGTCGAGGAGATTATTTGCCGACTACATCTTCCTCCCTTTGCTTCGCTTTACGGTAAGCTGCTGAGCACGTAGTAGAGGCTTGGTAGGGTGTCTGGGCGTCAGTGCTCGTCGCCTGCCGCAAGTCGCAGGAGCAAAAGGGGGGAACCAGAGACATGCGTCGCCCCCGGCAAATCACAGCGCCGGTTTGCTCACCTGGCGCTTTTTGTGGCGGCCGCTCGACGGTGAGTCATTCCGGCTCGCTGCACGCCCCCCCTAGGTACCGCTAGGTCGAGGAGGAGTGCGTAACGCACCCACCAAGAATGGAATCTGTCCTCCCAGAGTTTCATCAGGCCTGCGGCCCAGGTGCGGGAGGTGGTGCAAAAAGAACGCGCTCTTTCTGCAAGATAATCCGAGAATGAGGGGCGTTCGAACTTCTGGCGCATTCTCGCGAGCTCGATCGCGCTCTCTCAAACTCGACCTACCATTCTGCCTAGTGTGGTGTGTGGGTTGGGAATTGGTCAACCAGCTGAGGAGGTGTGCGAGAGGCAATGCTGTTGCAAACTAAGTTACGCAACGTGATATCACATGGTGGACGGGAAAGGTGGACCATGGAGAGTTCCATGATCTACCCGACGTGTGGAGTTTGGATGGTTGGAACAGGCAGCGATGGAAGCATCCGCAGTCCATTGGGATTTGTGTGTTGTTGGAACGCTGTGGATGCGCTGTGGGTGCGCTTGTCCGCCGGCAGGACAAACCCAGGGCAAATCCAGCCCTACCACATAATCCCCGTCTTCTTCCGCCTTCCGCTTCTCCACTACCCGACAGGTCCCGGCGGCCCACCTTCCACGTTTCGTGCCGTTTCCCATCTTTGTGCGTTTCCCATCTGGCGGATGACCGGTTGCATCTCAGGTCGTGGGCCTCGATACCGATTTCGCAATTGTTGGTTTGACGTTCCTCCAATATTCGTCGAGATCGCCGTTTGACTCAGCAAACACAGCCGACTCCCCTGCACTGAGGCCTGCATCTGGTTACTTCATCACCACGCACCTCAGCGATCCTCGTCCGTCTTCGATGGAGGGGCGGGGCAGCTGCTGCATGCTCTCATGACCTGCATTCTCCGCCTGTGCACACTACCAGTACATGCGTAGATCAAGCATCCCCCGATCGACCTACCTGAGGGTCTGGACTACCTGACGCCAGTCGAATCGATGGCAACAGGCAAACAGGCAGAAAGAGGTGTCTGCTAGTGTCCGGGAAGACCCAACCGGCGTGCGCACATGAGCCGACGATTCCTTGGCCCGGACCAGGCCTCCGGGAGGAAGTCATTATCCGGGCCAGCAGCGATGAATGATAATATGCTGCAACCCGATAGTGGCGAAAAGTGGCTGACAGGCAGAAACAATGCCATTGTGGCATGTCGGTAGCCGTGGGTCTTTCGAGGACAGCAGACCCTCCCGTCAACTGGTGGGCCACGTCCGGATGGTGCCCCGGTGCGGGGGAGGGGTAGGTAGGCATCCACCTAGTTTCTCAAGGTGGGCGCTCTTGGCCATTTGCGCATGCTCCAGACTTGCTGGTGGTCATCGGGCTGCTCACCTAGGTGAAGCTGCAGCCGATCGTCAAAGGCATCTCTTTTGTGTTGTCGCCCAAAGAATGCCAGGTCAGTGTCAGGCATAGGGGATTATTGAGTTCTTTGCCACGGCGTCACCACATTGGGCTTCACATTTCCACCAAGCCATCACAGATCCGGACAACACCAATCCTCTCCTATTCAGTCTCAATCAGAAAACACCATCCACACCGGCCTTTCTCTGACAAGAGGGCGGATGATATCGTGGAGCCCCGGTCAAGTCCCGGGGTCGAGGCTCACCTCTGTTGCCACCCGGACCGCACTCGGTGGGGCCGTTTCAACGGCCGACGACCCCGCCGACCGGGGCATCGCCGGGAACCCCACTCGGGTTCCCCCAGCGGAGACAGCGGATCCCTGCCTGTGGAAGAGTCATCCGAAACAGGAAAGTCACCGTTGGACGACTTACACATGGGAGGAGTGGACTCCACGGCGGGGAGCTCGGCCACCCGCCGATGGGATGGATGCCACTGCGAGAGATCAGATCTCACAACAGCCAAGTCCAAACATCTGAGCCAAAGACAGGACGGATACATAGTCGTACGCCTTTGTGAGGACATAGATCAGGCAGACAAGTCGTCTAAACACAATTTGTTAGTAACCGACTCGTACTTCCTGGCCGAGATAGGTAAGGTAAGGTTCTTTTGCGAAGCGTCATCTGGGTCCCGGCCAGAACAGGCATCCATCCGGGGACAGGCGCTTTCCCACGACCGGATCGGAAACCACCAGAAGAGAAGCTCAACACTGACCCTATGACTGGGACTTCGTAGCGCATAGGGGCATGCGTCACCGGCCAGGCTCGGCTGATCCGTTCCCGGGAGGTCAAACATTCGCTCTGTGTGTCTGATGTGGTTTCCCGGCTGTTGTGGACGACTCGGTGGAATCGAAACCGAGAAGAAGAGATGTGGACGCGATGAAGTATTCATCGTCCC
Source organism: Mycothermus thermophilus (assembly GCF_041956435.1). Lineage (NCBI taxonomy): Eukaryota > Fungi > Ascomycota > Sordariomycetes > Sordariales > Chaetomiaceae > Mycothermus > Mycothermus thermophilus. The sequence continues at coordinate 533,899 of NW_027191432.1, read as the reverse complement.
ATAAACGAGACAGATGATGAATGATGAACCTGGCCATTGGTAGTTAAGAAGAAGAGGCGTATGTGCAATGCGTCGACCTAAGCACAAATAGAACACAATACTAGACCGACAATTACTGTGAGCAGAGAAAACTCTAGGACCCGTGAACAATGCGGAGAGTGGATGTGGGGTTCACCACCTGGACCCGGAGGAACGGGAGGCAGCAGCAGCAGCATTTATCAAGGCTCCCGATTTGTCTGTCGTCCCCATTGGCCGCCTTTTTCATCATCAACAGAAGTGCAGTCATGAGAGATGATGACAACGTGGGGGGAAAGTGCAGAAACAGGAGCATCAAATCTCATTAACTCCAAGATCCAGCTGCTCAGATGCGCCCGGCTTCAAATTATTCGCAGAATCGACCAAACTCAATAGTCACCACCCAATCTATCACGACAAAGTCAATGAAATGTTGTCTCTGCCTATTGTGAGAAATTCACATCACCCCAAGGCCAATTACCGGATCCCCAGCAAACGCCACAATCTCAAGAATCCCAGATCTACCTACTCACGTTTCCCATTCGACAACAACGATCAAGCACATAATGGGGCGTACAGCATACACAACCCGTACCTCCCAACCACGATGGAGAGACTTCCGTATGTACATACAGTAGGTGTGTACCACGTATGCATGCACCAACGGATGTGTAACATGACCTCCCATCATCATCCCACCATACCTCTCACACACACACACACACACACCTACCCACCGACCTACATCTCCGTCTGCATCGGCAAGGTAGGTAACCCAAACCCACCAGTCAGAAGAGGGAGCTTGACCGAAAATGTGAAGTCCCAGCCTGAGGGCCTGAGGCTCAAACAAGGCATGCTTTGTCGTACCCGTGCTCTCGCCACCCCACGCAAGGCGTCCACGGCATCCATTTGAGCCCGTGTCGTGCCGAGGCGTGTGTGTGCGTGTGTACGATTGTGCCATGTTTACATGTTTACATGTTTACAAGTTTACATGTTTTACATACGTATACAAGCACGTCAAGGAGGGTGGCTGAGTGGGAATGAATGCTTCGGTGAGTTTGTTGTTGTACTTTGGTCTACTAGATGACATGACGTGGTAAGGTGTTGTTTCATGCCATGGCGTTGTTGGTAGAGGCTGGGAGAAGGGCACGTATCTCGTTGATTATCTGCGACCCGCAGCTCTTTTGTGGGCTTTCCATGGGAGTGCATGGGGGCAAGCTTACAGAGCATGTTTCAGCGGATTATTGGTGTCGAATTCCTCTCCCTGACAGCTCTCTCTATGTCACACGGGCGGGTGATGTAGAGTATGTGGCGAGTGTAGGCCGTGTCTAAAAAGCTAATATTCAGCTGCAAAGAATGGCGGTACTGTTACTACCCGCTCGCTCAAGCTATGGAAAACAAGGTGAGAAAAGTACAGAAAAAACAAAGGTAGCTATACAGGAAAGGAACCAACCCACCCCCCCGAGCCGCCCTCCTCCCCCTCATCGCGAAGTCCTATCCCAGAGTCTACCCACCAGCCGACCCGAGTAACCATTTTCCTTGCTACCATGGTACATCCCTATCCATACATAACCGTCTATATCTATATGACTCCATCATTTGAAACTCAATAGCTGGAAGTGCAGTTTCATCTTGACCCCCTTCCACCCCCCCATGTTGCATGTTCTGGCCAGCGATGAAGAGGCACCACTTGCCCGACATGTTGTAGCAAGGAGGGAGGGTGAAGAGAGAACGAAAGAAAGAAAGTGAAGATGAACTCATGGCGTCCAATTTCTCCCTTTCCAGGGCGTTGGGGTGCCGAGGACCTCGAGCTCTGGTAGACATGAAGACGTGGTGGTAGTGATAGTGACATACTAAGAGACGATGTCACGAAGCCGAGTTGCGATAATGATATGAAGCACCTATTCGGTGTTAGCGGAAGCTGAAATGGGAGATGAGTTGTGTGTGTGTGTAAGTTCACTCACGTTTCGAAGCTGGCATGCGTGTCAGCCCAAAGCCGGCATGCCGTGAACTCCGGACCAGTCAAAGAAAACGAAAAAGTAGACGCCGACGTCGTAAACCACCAACCCGCCACGACCGTATCTAATACGGCCTTCTCCTCAGCATATCCTCATAGTTCACCTTCCTCTTCAACTCCGCATTCTCCTCCTCGAGGCGTTTCTTCGCCTCTTCAAACACCCCCAAGTTCTGCCTGTAAACATTCGCCAACCTTGCCGCGGCAGCCTTATCATTCTCCGTCTTCTCCAGCCTCTCCTTCACCTCCTCGTGGCGATCCGCCAGCTTCTCGTACCTGCGCCGCCAATCGTCCGCCTCAGCCTTGAGCCGGTCGACCTCGTCGCGGAGGTCTTCGACTTCCTTGACCAGCTTGTTGTTCTTCTTGACGAGCTTGGCCTCGCGGCGCGATGTCCCCGCGAGCTCCTCCTCGGTCAACAGCACCGTCGTGGGCGAGAGAGGGGGGATCTGCCCGCGCCGGAGCTCGCGGATCTCCCGCTGCAGCGCGGCATTATCGCGCTCCAGCTGGGCTGCCCAGGCACGGGTGTCTTCGAGCTCGCGGAGCTGGATGCGCAGGTAGTGATTCTCCCGGAGGAGCTGTTCGTAGGCGTCGCGGCTGGGCATGCTGGAGGAGGTGGCGGACGCGGCAGAGGTGAGGTCGTCAAAGATGGAGTGAACGCGTTCGGCGCTGCGACTCCGCGAGTAACTGCGGCCCCGGGTCCGGCGGGAGGAAGTGGTCTCCTGAGCTATGTCGTCCTCGAAGTAGACTTTGCGACTATGACGTGGCATGAGAAGGAAAATGGATATGTGAGACGATGGTTGATTCGGAGAAAAGTGAGTGTTGCATGGGTAGGGAAGGGGACAGAGTCAGGAGGATGGAGGTACCTAGGGACTTATATAGATGACTGAAGTATATCAGGTCCGGGTGACGGAGGGGTACTGGTACAGGTGTACTTATACAACGACGGCACGTAAAAGACCAGGTGACACGGTGTGGAAGGGCGTCCCGATCCGCAGAACCATCTAAGATATATGCACGAAATCAGGTACGTACATACGTACTTGTACGTCCGGTGGCCAGTGAGACTTGAGGTACGTATCAGGTCCACTGGAGCGGCCGGAATATAAGTCAAAGCCGGGGTGGCAGACGCAGATAGCAGCAATGAGACTTCTCATTGACCAACCAGCCGCGCGGGGCTCATTCAACAAGAACCCAAACTCAAGGTGAGGAAGTCGGTAATGTAAGACAAGGGCGCAGGCCATCCCACCATGTCCAAGGTGAAAGTATACGGGGCCTCCAGGCTGCCGGGTCGGTATGTTGGAAAGGGTGTGTGGGGGTGACCGGGACGTTCACCTTACCTTGCCAGACCAAACCAGTCATGTCATGTCAAGGTGACTTGAGTCCTGGGATCGGTCTCTGATGACAGCTGGGAAAAGATTGGAGGGTCTCAAGCGGGTGCCTGAACGCCAAGGAGTCCACATGAGTCCCACGCATGTAGATGGCCACCCCGAGGGCCGGCATGTAGTTTGTCCATGCGGCTCCTGCGCAGGTGGCCGAGCAGCCACATTGAGCGCCGCTGGTTCAAACCTAGAGCCAACATGGATGCCGTCCCACCCTTCATGTGGGTGTGTAAATCCAAAACTTCTGTCTTTGCTTGAGTAACACGACAAATTCCTGGGTCGGTTGGATTGGCAAGTTACGGATATGTGCCTGTCCCAAGGTTGCTTTCGTGGGAATTCGATGTTGCCGCGGGGCCAGGAGGCCGTACATGACTGAGAGGTCAGGCTAACCGGTCAAGCCTCATTGCCGCACAGCCCGAGCCCAGGGTTCCGCGTGGGAAACATTTGAGGTAGCATGGACCAGATGGAGCAGGTTGGGAACACGAAGAGAGTGAATGCCGGGTAGTTCGACATTCAGCATTCATTGTGTAACGAAACAGGGTGCTAGGAAGGGTGTAGAGTGGAGGGTGAGATGCACGGCGGCTGAGCGCTTGCTTGCGACCGTGTTGAGTGGAATGGGTTGCCGCTGAAGAGCTAGGACTTTCAAGAACATCTGGACAGGTGAATGGCTGGGCTGAATGTTCTTGTCGATGTCTTTTCCAGCGCAGGCGCAGCGAGTCCTATTCGTCAGCACTAGCGCAGGAAAAGTGGAATCGTTGTTTGGTGTTTGAGCGTTCCGTGTTTGGTGAGTGAGGTTTGATGCTCGATAATTTGCTGAGGCGGTGCTGGCGTTGGGTGCCTCCAAAGGACTCAATTGTGTGACGAAGGTCCAAATTGTGTCCAGAAAATGTGAGGCGTAAACCCTCAAGCTTGAACAGGCATTTTTCCATGGGAAACCGCTGTGGTGCTGGAGGCCTGGGCTGCCCCGCGCACCTTCCTGGGTCTCCCATCTGTCTGCCTGTCTCATGGCGGGGCGGTCAGCACGGATCCAAATGGAAAGCAACGGCCCGGGAGAGCCACCGAATTTGATGTTTCCATCACACACTCTCACCCTGGAAGTTCCCAACCAACGTCCAACTCATTCGCGGATGCCTGGACATTTCTGGTCTCTCATAGAAACACTGGACTTTAGAACACAAAACACACACATAACCCGAGAGACGCGACACCTCATGAACGACGCCTCTCACAAACCCAGGTTCGAAGAGGCCGCAGCAGCATGCCGACGTAGCTTCATTCCCCAACTCATGACATGGCTACAGTTCGTGTGAAGGGGTCCTCTGCAGTCTCCCAAGTTTGAGTTCAAGCAGTGCCCAAGATGAGTGATGAGCACACTTTCAGTCTCACCACAAACCACCCATCCAATTCTGGTTGAGCCTTGGTGGCTCAGCCCCTCAGCCGCGGCTGGCAGGTGATGGCAAGGCGATGAGTCCAGACCACCTCGAGGCCTCCAGCTTGTTATCTAGTTAGTCCATCACAAAACAAAGAGGTACCGACTTCGATTCTAACCACGACTACTCACGCCCCTCTTTTGCATTGGATATAGGGAATAGAACTGAGGAGCACCTTGTCTACGCAAATCAAGATTGGCTTTTTTTGTTTGAAGACGTCTTGGTGATGGAGAAAAGAGACAACCAGCTTGCATAACCGGTACCTGTATCCAAGTTTCGAACAAACAGTTCACCAGGCTCGACTGACGGCAAGGGGACGACGTCTTGAGCGAGGCCCTGGGCCAGCAGTTTCCCCGAATTCCCCGGCATGCCACCCCCGTCTGGCAGCTGGCGGAAGCTTGGGAACAATTCTCAAAGTGCCACCAGCATCTCGACCAGCTCTCAGACCCAAATGTCCGACCCTCCATGTCGATCTCGAGATGAGACCCATCCCGATATGGCCAGGTGTGCCACACTTGCCGTCTCGATCGCTATCACTCCGTTTGTTGGGACATTTTTCTTCTTCGAGGCCCTTCTCTTTCTTTCCGCAAGGCGGACGGCTTGAACCACACCGAAAAACTGGATCACGGTGTGCTGCTCTCGTCTCGGGGATTTTGCGGGTGTCAAACGGTAACATGGCACTCGTCATGTCTCGTGGGACACAGTACAGCAGACGTCCACAATCCATATCTTCAACACACAAGCGCCCGGAACTGCCGAAGCCCCATTGAACCCCCCGTCTCATGCCCTTCGGCTGTCCCGAGCCCTTTTCACCACAAGAACGGACTCCCCTGAGCGCCACAAACACCTCTAATCCCAGACTCACATACACTAACTTGCCAAACGAACGGGCTCGGCTGGCCGATACTTGCTCGTTCAAACTAATATTCACCTACACCACACCTAGGTAGGTCCTTGGTCAAAGCGACTCCCACCGGCGTATGTGAGGGTGTGGGTCTACCACACCGAAACCCAATTCCACACACATGCCGGTGAACCCGAACCCATCAAGTCACATACAACCCAACCTTCTTTGGACCAAGACCCAGGACTGGTCCGCGCACTGGTTACTACCAAGGCTGTGGATGGCCATGAGCTGACTTGATCACACTTCATGGCTTGGCTGTGACTGTTTGTTCAAGAGCCGCGTCACGGGGTGTTCGGCCTGAGCTACCCTCCAGGCTGAACTGCCTTTGCTGAGAAGTCAGTTTGGAAGGGGAGCGAGCCTTGTCCTTGAAGGAATCATCACTTCCTTTGTTTATGGCAGCAGAGAGATGAGCACTACTTCTTCTCATCAGAGGAGGGGCCAACGAGATCAGTAGTCATTCCCAAGGAGCTGGTTTCCATGACCTCACTCACTACCCTCCGTAGACCCCAGGAAAGAGACCTAAAAAGGGGAGGGAAAGCATGACGCCGCCCTGACTGCTCACCGAACCCTGTGGAATCCAGAGCCCAAACTCAGGAGCTGGGCTGGGGACCTCGTTACGTAACCATGTGTCCCTTTTACACGGTGAATTGCTGAGTGAGATTGGTGTTTGTGTTTGTACCTGTACCTCCGTTTCGTACATCGTTGCTCCATGCCACACACTCCCACCTCACTTTGGGTTGGAAGAGGGTGAATATTAAAGACAGTTCCAGGACATTCTAGACCTCACAGTCAACTTCATCTTGGTTTTTGATCAGGTACAGTATACACCTGGATCTATTGGCCGCTGCGTAGCAGGTGAGACGCGGCACAATATGTCTGTCTATCCACACCCTAAACGACCCATCCATATATTGTGATACATGTCTCGAGCAAAGCATGTACAGATAAGTCCATCCCAAGCCACTTCACTCCAAATCGAGGACGGAAAAGTCTATCACAACTCCACCTCCGCGTCCGCCTCGTTCGTCTCAACAACAACGAGCAGTGACACTTCAAGCCAAGTAAGTACCTAAGGTACGGATGCACCTCAGGGTCAAAACGTATGCCCATGGCCTCGAACCGTATCGTAAGCCCAGATAAGTACTAGCCAGACAGGCCTCTCACATGTCAAACATTGCCGTGCTTCGTACTCCCCGAGTGAAGCTACGTGCCACACATGCACACACACCAGTCCCGACGCGGATCTGGGCAGAGTGGTGTCCTGTTTGTATGTCTGGTCTGGCCAAGGGTTCAATAGCCGGGGCGCACTTGTCGTGGTACTAATTCTCGTGCTGGGTCGGGGCTTTCTTTGTGTTTGTCAAGTCAACCTGGAAATTGGGATTCGTATCTCGTAGACCCGCCGCGTCCTACTCCTGCCATGTCTGGCTGAGCGTAGGTTTGAGGTAATGGGCAGTTCGGAGGATATTGGTTTGTGATTCCTTGTCTATCTGTCCGCCTCACTTTCGGCCTTTACCAGCTTAGTACTATCTCGCGTTCTGTGGTTTGACCAAGGATGCTTTGGGATGTTCCCCGGTCTATTTCGTCATCCATGTCCCGCGTGGTCGTGTTGCCTTCCGGACTGGGCTTCAGACACGCAGACTTTGGCGCATCCGAACAACATACATCCTACCTTACTAAAGTATGTAAACCCGAATGGCATGGCAGAGTAGGGGCATTTCAATCAGAGATGACGTAGAGTTATGACTCGGCTATTTGATGTGCCAGTTTCCATTGATCATGTTTGACCTGGAACATAGACAGAGGCCGGGATCATTAAGCAAGTGGGTTGGCACCTAGGTAAACTCAGGGCCTGGACATTGAGGGTGTGAGTTGAAGACGGACGCCTGTTTTCCCCGGCATGGTCCCGCCAACCCATCATATTTCCCAGTCGCGGTCCCTCTCATCCCATAGCGGTTCTCATATGAATGTCATCTACCGGTCTGAGGTCTCTTCCCCGAGAGTTCATCAATTCCAGGCTTCTGGCCAAGGGTGATTATGTCCAAATCCTTGGTCCTTATGATCAACACATGTTCCGGCGGTCCCAAAAGGGCATATCACATAAAGCTTTTCGTCCTTCAAATTAGCTACACTAATCTAAACCCTTTCAGCCGAACACTCCACCTTAACCCTATGACGCAGCAGTAGCAGCAGCACCAGACGAAGCAGGCGCTCCACCACCGCCTGACTGACCTCCCTTCTTACCACCTCCATTACCTCCGCCATCCTTTGACTCCTTCCCTTCCTTCCCATCCTTCTCACCTCTTGCCCGTCCCCCACGCCGCCTGCCTCCCCTCTTGCCACTACCCTGAGCATCACCGCCAGTCTTCTCTCCTTGCGACGCCGGCGCCGAGGAAGTGGCTTTTGACGGACCAGCAGCAGGGGCAGGGGCAGACGCAGACGCAGCTGTCTGACTCGGGCCCTGAGCCTGGGCCTCGCCCTCAACACTCGTACCTTTCTTCTGTCCGCCCTGCTGCTGCTGTCCCTGCTGTCCCTTACCACCACCCGCCGCCGCACACGAACCGCCACCACCGCCACCCGCACCACCAGCATTACTACTCCCACCCTTCCCCTCCTTCCCTCCGCCCTTCTTCCCTCCTTCCCGCCTCTCCATAACCTGCACCGACGCCTGCGCCACCTTCACCGGGCTGGCGGCGATGGCCTTGGCCAAACCGGACGGCTCGGCGAAATCGACGTAGGCGAACCCTTTCTTGCGCTCAATTTCGACGGACGTGACGGTGCCGAAGACGGAAAGGGCTTCGCGCAGCAGGGCGTCGGTGACGCCTTGCGAGGGGTTGGCATGTTTTACGAAGGCGCGGGTGGCGCCTGGGGTTGGGGTTGCGGCGGAAGACTTTTTGGAGGAGCTGGTGGCGGTAGCTTGTTGCTGTTGTTGTTTTGAGGGAGCTTGTTTGTTGGTTGAGTTTGAATTTGAGGGAGGGGTGGTGGCTTGGGGTTTGCTTGGTGTTTGAGTGGAGGCGGAAGCCTGGGGTTGGGATTGGGATTGGGGTTGGGATTCCGGTGGGGTTTGGCCTGGCTGTTGGGTGTCCTTTTTCTTCAAGATGATGGGCGGTTTGGACGGGGTCGGTCCTGAAGTCTTTGGAGTCGAAGTCTGGGTATTCTTGTCGTTACTGGCTTCCCCTTTTGCCTTTGTGTTGTCGTCACCGCCGCCACGTTTCCTGTTACGACCTCTCCCCGATGAAGGGGGTTGTGACTTGGTGGGAGTATTATCAGACGATGGCGTTGCCGATGATTTGGAAGCTGGAGCTGGAGATGGAGCCGGAGCCGACTTAGGCTCAGGAGCAGGAGTTGCGGCAGGGGTCGTGCTCTCTTTGGCCGCGGATGTCTTAGCATCCGCCGAAGCCTTGGCCTCAGCGGCTGCTTTGGCTGCGTCTTGACGGGCTTTGCGTTGAGCATTGGCAGGACTGAGTCCGAGATCACGTTGGAGAATGCGCGCTGCCGCTGCAATGCCCGCCTTACGGTTCTTGACGGCATCCTGGGTTGTTGACTGAGAGCTCTGCTGGGAGCTGGACTGTGCGTTGTTCTTGATCTGAGAAGCCACCGCTTTCGCGGCTTCAGCTGCTTCAGTGGCGGCGGCGGCGGTAGCGGCGGCGGCAGCAGCCTTTTTGGTGAGGATCTTAACCGACTCCTTCGGCTTATCGGCCGCTCTCTCGGACCCCCTCTCAGAACCTTTCTCCTTGTCGGCCCTGCTCTCCCTCGACCTCTTCTTAGGTTCCTCAGGCCCTGAAGATGAGGCCTTGCCCTTCCCACCCTGCGAATCCTGACGAGCGTGCTTGGCGCTCTTCAAGGCAGCGGCTTCTTTGGCCTTAGCAGCCTTCTTCTCCCGTAGATACTCGACTAAAGGAGTTGTTGTCATTTCAGGCTTGGGTTCCTCGATGATTTCTTCTGGAGGAGGCGTCTCCTTGTGTGCGTCAGGATTCGCAAGGGCTTCCAGGAAAGCCATGAATTCCGGGTCCTGGTCGATGGTTCCTTGCCGGGTATCCACGCGCTTCTTATCACTGGGAATTCTCTTGTAGGTGGCAAATTCCACTGTTGGAGGGGAGATGAGGGCAGGATCATTGTAGGTTTCCTTTGCATCCTCCCACTTGGCCGATTGTACAGTCTGGACAAGAGCACCGAGGTCCTCGCGACGGAGGACATGTAGATATGCGCGGGATGGACGTGATGGCTTGGAGGGGCTGGGGCTGGTTAGAAGAAACATGTATCCAGAAATGGGAGGATGAGGACTGACTGTTGCGACACCTTGCCCGGCCAGTATGAGAACCAGCCCACCTTCCCAGCACCCAGCTTCCATTCATCGCCCAAGATGGTGAGAAACTCGGATTCGGTCAAGCCCGGAGGCAGTCGGCGGATGACAACCTTTTCGCCCTGCAGAGGAGCCTTAGCCCGAGATGTCTTCTGGGCTTCAGCTGACGCCTCTGCTGTGGTCCCGTTGGGTTTCTTTAATAGTTGCGGGGTGCCCATGATGGTGGGATTGGAAATATGGTGAACTACCCGACTGGCGTCAGAGGTACCAGCGTTTATGAAACTGGAAAAACAGCCGATGAGTTGGGGGATGTCATAAATTGAGGATGGCGGGTAGGAAAAAGAAAATGACCCTTGTGGATCAAAAAAGTAAATAACAGCCGAACTCCTCAATAAGCCCCAACTACAATCTTGTGTTGTGGTGGTTCCTTCATCAAACGATGAAAGGTTCAGTAAAGCAATGAGATGTGAGAAGTTCGTCAAGGTGAACTGTTGAAGTTCAGTGACGTTAGGAAGATTCAAGGACATCGATAAGATGCCCCACCCATACCGTCTCCATACCGTATACAGACGGTGCCAAGCCAGGGTCAGCCCCTCCCCCATCCAGCTGGACAGGGAATGTTGAGACACACCTGAACCCTCCTTCACGTCCTGGCCTCGACCGTCCGCAACGTTCCGAATCCAGATCCGCGAACATCGCCGTAACCCTTGACAACTCGGAGACTCGGCATCGCATCTTAATGTTGCTGCTGCGATAATCATCTCTAGCTGCCCTGATCCCCGCGATACCTCCGCGACACCTCCGCGACAACTAATCTCTCCTTGCCTCAACCGACCACCACCACCTTGGACCCCGCGACGCTCTATCTCCGCCTCACCTTCAGACCGCGACCACCATGACCAGCATACCCAAACCCGGCCCCGCCAACCTCCGTCCTGGCGCTGGCCTCGACGAGTGGCTTGAGGAGGCCAAGCAGTGCCACTATCTTCCCGAAAACGTCATGAAACAGCTCTGCGAAATGGTCAAGGAAGTCCTCATGGAAGAATCCAATATCCAGCCCGTCGTCACCCCCGTGACAATATGCGGCGATATCCACGGCCAATTCTACGATTTGCTCGAACTGTTCCGCGTCGCCGGCGGCATGCCCGGCGAGTCCAACGTCCAGCCGCCCATGACTGCCACCACCGTCATAAGCGCCGACGAGATCGACCCGCCAACAGACTTGTCAAGTCTTAAGCAGAAGGCGAAGGAGTCCAGTTCCATTCGTGATGGGAAGACTGCCTCTGACTCGGCCGCGAATGGCGAGGAGGGAAGCACACACAAACCCCCACCCGCCGACGGCGCCGCCCAGTCGGTCGAAACTCGTTTCGTCTTTCTCGGGGATTTTGTCGATCGCGGTTACTTCAGTCTCGAGACATTCACCTTGCTCATGTGTCTAAAAGCCAAGTTCGTATTACATCCTCCTCTCTCCCCATACTGCTGCTAACCTGTCCTCCTCTAGATATCCCGACAGGATAGTCCTCGTCCGCGGCAACCATGAATCCCGCCAAATCACCCAAGTATATGGCTTCTACGAGGAATGCCAGCAAAAGTACGGCAATGCTTCCGTGTGGAAGGCTTGCTGTCAAGTGTTTGACTTTCTCGTCCTGGCCGCCATTGTCGACGGCTCCGTGTTGTGTGTTCACGGTGGATTGAGTCCCGAGATCCGCACTATCGACCAGGTCCGCGTCGTCGCCAGGGCTCAGGAGATTCCTCATGAGGGAGCCTTCTGTGATCTTGTGTGGAGCGATCCGGATGACATTGAAACATGGGCCGTTAGTCCGCGTGGTGCCGGGTGGTTGTTCGGCCACAAGGTCGCGACCGAGTTTAATCACGTGAACGGCCTGACGACAATTGCGAGAGCGCACCAGCTTGTTAACGAGGGTTACAAGGTTTGTTTACCCCTACCCCACCGTAGACCTCAACCGTCCATTCAACAGTCTAACATTCTGTCTGCTAGTACCACTTCCCTGAAAAATCCGTCGTCACAGTCTGGTCCGCCCCCAACTACTGCTACCGCTGCGGCAATGTGGCGTCCATCATGACTGTCACTGGCACGTCGCCGGACAATCCGACCGCCAATACAAAGTTCTCTATCTTCTCGGCTGTGCCGGATGATCAGCGACACATTCCTGGAGGTCGGAGGGGAGCGGGCGATTACTTCCTCTGAGCTGCCAGTCTTGGTTCATGCGAACTCGAAGACCTGGCCTGCGGCAAGCCACCCATGCAGATACATTGCTGTCTTTATCTGCTGGTGAAGGCAGTGTGTTATCTGCGGTTCAGCCAGCACTGCCAACCTGAATATGGCTTGTTGTTCCATCACAAATGACCAAGCCAAGACGAGACAAAGTGCCCATTCTCCTCTGACGCCTAGCGTGACAGATGGTGGATGTGAGGAGAGTGATTTTTGTCGCCTTGCCTTTGGAAATTCCGTCGTCTGATCCACCCCGGGCAAACCGGCTTCTGTCGGGTCAGATGTTTGCATGCAGTTCCTGGCTTCAAAATTCAGCAACCGCTTGTCTTCCGGATCTGAGCAAGCTATGGGCGCAAGGCGAGGCGAGCCAAGACACGCTTCACTTTCCGACAGCAATAGTTGGAGGCGAGAAGTGTGAATGACAGAACACCTGCTCTTAGCCCTTGGGAACCAGCCCGGAAGAAGCATCTATAGACTTCTCTTTTGACCTGGGATTCGCTCCCTACTCATTACCTCCTTCAGGTCATCTACCCAGCAACCAAGGCGAACAGGGGATGCGAGACCAGCGTCAGGCTGAACGGATGCAAAGACGGAACTTGGTGAATGGTATGGGCTATGGGCCATGTTGGCATAGAGGAAGAACTTAAATGACGATTATGATGATACCCATAGTTTGCAAAAATACCTACATGAACTACCTCAGGGATGTATATGCATACTCCGGACCGCTGTCGAGATGTATGCTGCTGTTGCTGTTTCTGGGACTTGCTATCTTTCACTTCCTGCTCGAATATACACGTTTGTTTTGTTAGCCGCTCGGCTTTTGCTTCTTTACACTAAGTTGGAGTCAAAGATAGACACACTGTCGTATTTGCGCTCGCTCTTGTCCCACTCGGGCTCAAAAGGAACCTCGATTGGTTCAAATATTCCCCGAACATTATGGAACGGCTGCATGAAGAACGCACAGCCTTTCGCCCGAGGTGCGTAAGGCTGACTGCTTGCTACGTGGATATCTTGCCGCACCGCCAATAGCCCTATGAGCCAACTTGTCAGCGGCTAGGTTGGGCAGCCTTATCCTCCTCCTGATCCATCAATTTTTCTTGATCATCCAAAGCCTTCCCGTAAGCCTGCTAAATATCCACGAACATTCGCCATATTAGCCTGGAGAAAGATAAAGACGAAAGGAGATGTTCTGACTTCCTACAACGGTGATAGCCTCACTCGTGGTTACAGTAGCTCACCTCCCATCTTGCTTCCTGTCAATCGCTCACTATTCGGCTCGCTCTTTAAATAAACCCCATGGAACCGATGCCCACTAATAAAAAGTTCATGAACAAGCCCCCTTTTCGCATCGAACATCAACTCTGCCACAGTCTAGAACTGGTGGTGGGTGATGGCGGGACCCGAAGACTCAGACGGACTGCCGGGACGACTCCAAGCCAAGGCCTTCGAACTCTCTCCCGAAAGGATTATTTACCGGGCGAGCCAAACATCCCACTGAATGACAAGACCATCGCGGAGGATTTAGAAGAGGAGTTTGCTACGAGAGACCTCGACCGGTTGACTCCTTGGCTCTGGCTCGTTGCAACACAATCCAGCTCACATATCTCGTCCCTGACACACCAACGAGTGCGAGGCCGGCAAATCATCATCACCGAGAACCCTGGACTGCACCTCGTGTGGCACTATAACCGCGTCTTCGTCAAGCCGCTACCAAAGTACCTTTTATCCCACACATTTTGGACTTACTACTTCCTATTCACAGACTCGCCGATCCCAGAACCACAGCGTACCGAGTTAAGACAAGCTGCCCTGGGCTTCCTCCGATCGTACATGTATCTCATCCAACGACGCTCCGACTTCGACCTCGCCGTGGAACATGGCCTGCTTCCAAAGAAGATCAAATACGCGGACTTTATCCGACTCATCCGCTCCCTGGGCGAGGTTGACGATTCCATGGTGTCTCCGCGGTACAGCTTCGGAGAGCTCCGGCTTTCGCGGCTCAACATCTGGATCAAGGTTGCTCTCTTCCGCTTCACCTACTTCAAGAGCGAAAGCCAATACATGGCCTACTTTGGGCGGATGTTTGGCCCTATCGTCGCCTTCTTTGCTGTGTTTTCGGTGCTGTTGAACGCGATGCAGGTCGCTCTCAGCGCCCTGCCCTACATCGACAGCGACGTCCCGACGGCTGAGAGATGGAGGGAGTTTGCGGTCACAACAAGGGAGTTTTCCATCTTTTCCCTCTACCTCGTGGCGGCCATTTTGATGCTTACCATGGTGGTGTTTGCCTGGGCCTTGGGTCGGGAGGCTGTCTTTGCGCTCAAGGACTTATATCGCAAGAGACGCCAAAGAAAGCAGGGCTTGAGCAGCCCCTGACCTCCGAGTGGTCTTCTTGACTTCCAGGTTTTGCAGGTTGTCGGCATCGGCGACCTCCTTGAAATCCCCACTTTGCTCCGATCATTCAGTGGGTTCCCGGCCATTCCGCCAAGGATTTGTGGGGCGCAGGGCAACAACCGGCAAAACTCTGATCCACCAAAGAGTCACTTTTAGACGGCCCCGCCGCCGAGCATCGGCCCGTCACGGCGTTCACTTTTAACTTTAAACTTACGCCGCTCACTTCTGTCATTCTGACGAAGTCTTGGGCAGCTATTGTCCAACAACCACACAGAGCCCATTGGCCCCGAATTACCTTCAAAATGTCTTCCGACGCCGTCAATGGCAATGGCCCCGAGGCCGACACCACCCACACTCCCTCCCAGCGCTACTTGAGTACCCGCGGCGAGGACAGCGGAGTATGCTTCCTTGGACACTACTTCTCCCCGGCCATTCTCTTACTAACGTTTGCCAGCTCTCCTTTGAAGAGGTTGTCCTCAAGGGTCTCGCCTCCGACGGCGGTCTCTACATCCCCGAGGAGATCCCCCAAGCCCCTGAGTGGCAGTCCTGGAAGGATCTCTCCTTTGTCGATCTCGCATTCAACATCCTCTCCCTCTACATCTCCCCCGCCGAAATACCCGCCGATGATCTCAAAGACATCATCCGCCGCAGCTACTCCTCCTTCCGCTCCGAACACGTCACCCCCCTTATTCACCTCAAGGACAACATTCACCTCCTCGAGCTCTTCCACGGCCCCACCTTCGCCTTCAAGGACGTCGCGCTCCAATTCCTCGGCAACCTCTTTGAGTACTTCCTCGTGCACCGCAATGCTGGAAAGACGGGTCGCGACCGTTATCACCTGACCGTCGTCGGTGCTACAAGCGGCGACACCGGCTCCGCTGCCATCTACGGTCTGCGCGGCAAGCAGGACGTCTCTGTCTTCATGCTGCACCCCAAGGGCCGCGTCAGCCCAATTCAGGAGCTCCAAATGACCACCGTGCTGGACCCCAATGTCCACAACCTGGCAGTGCACGGGAACTTCGACAACTGCCAGGACATCGTCAAATCTCTGTTCGCCGATCCCGAGATCAACAAGACCCACAAGCTCGGCGCCGTCAACTCCATCAATTGGGCCCGCATCCTGGCCCAAACAGTCTACTATTTCTACAGCTACTTCTCTCTGGCCAAGCAATCACCATCCGCCTTCAAGATTGGCGACAAAGTGCGCTTCTCCGTCCCGTCGGGCAATTTCGGCGACATCCTCGCTGGCTACTTCGCCCACCGCATGGGCCTGCCTGTCGACAAGCTCGTCATCGCCACCAACGAGAACGACATCCTCGACCGGTTCTGGAAGACGGGTCGGTACGAGAAACATCCCGTCCACGGTTCCGCAGCCGAAGGCGGGCTTACTGCAGACGGCGTCAAGGCGCATGAAGATGGCGTCAAAGAAACCCTGTCCCCGGCCATGGACATTTTGGTGTCCAGCAACTTTGAGCGCCTCCTCTGGTTCCTCGCCTACGAGTTTGCCGCGGGCGCCGGCATGAACGACGAGTGGAACAAGCGCCAGGCCGGTCAGCAGGTCGCTGCGTGGTTGAAGGATCTCAAGACCAAGGGCGGCTTCGGGCCCGTGTTTGACGACATCCTCGCCTCTGCGCGCCGCACGTTCGAGTCGGAGCGCGTCTCGGACCCGGAAACCCTCGCCACCATCAAGAAGTTCTACAAAGACACGGGTTACGTCCTCGACCCGCACACCGCCGTCGGTGTAGAAGCCGCGGTCCGCTCCGCTGCGCGCGCACCCGAGGGCACGCAGATCATCTCGCTCTCAACGGCGCATCCGGCCAAGTTTGCTGGCGCTGTGAACCTGGCGTTGGAAGGCGAGGAAGGGTTCGACTTTGAGACCAAGGTGCTGCCGAAGGAGTTTGTCGGGTTGGATAAGAAGGAGAAGAGGGTTCGTGAGGTGGAAAATGACTGGAAGGCTGTCAGAGAGGTGGTGAGGGAGTTGGTGGCGGGGGAGGAGGGGAGGTAGATGTGTCCGGGTAGGTTCTGAGGGGTGAGATTTTTTTGGTTTGTATGTATATAGTTTGGGTTGATATTAGGGGGGGGCCTGGTTGGAACATAACGGATCCAAAGAAATCAAAAGAGAAACATTTGATAGACAATGTTGTTGAGAGAAGGACTTGGCGAAATTTGGGGTGTGTAAAGAAATGTGAAGTCGGTTCAAGATTGTGAGGGTTGTCTCCATGCCATCTCCGACTCTAGTTCTAACAAAATCCAGCCACCCATCTGCCTACTTCCTATTTTACCGTCAATTCCACCTTATTCCCTATTAAAGCAGAAGTCGCTGAATGATGCCACGTACTAACTACCTCGCAGAGCAAGGAAGACTGCTATTATCCTCTTCCCTTTATGGCCGCCGACTCGAGTCGCATGGTGTTTCGCATTGGTCACGGGTCTGGAACTGGGCCTGCTCCCTGCATGCTGCTCTTTACAGCGGCTGGTGCTTGAAAAGTCTGCGGCAGAGTGGTAATGTTGGTGTGGTGGGATGGTTGCCTTGCTCCTGCATCCGAGCCCAGCTGACGATACGCGCCGGCTGGGCCGCGAACCACCTCATCCCTAGAAGGGCGGTGGAAGATATCCAACATATTCATACCCAGATGCAAACTGATGTCAGATCTATTTCTGCCAGTCCTCATTGTCCGAGTGTTTCCCTCGTTGACATTCATGGTGCTAGCGGCGTTTCCCTGACGAAGCGGTAAAGGCCATGGGACGAGCGAAGTGATCAACAGCCAGAGCGGCCAGAGGCAGGGGCGTAATTAAATGAGCACAGCAGCCGTATTGACTGAAGATATTATTGCACATCCAGACTGTTGGGCGCCAAAGGAGGGGAGCCCCCAGGTCCAGGCTGCCCGACGCCTCGCTCCAGTTACATAGTTATCTCACAGTGCTTCCTCGAGGGGTGCGAGCGGCTGAGAGCAGGGTAAGGCTGGCACTGCTAGGGCTCGAATACGTTTTAGGCACAAGAGCTATGTCTGGGTGATATTAATAGCTGATCTCCTCCAGATCTCACTTGCTCTCTTGACAATCACAGCCAAAGAAAGCATCAATCGTTAAATCGGCTTCCTCCTAAGCCTTCTCCCGTCTCGGGACTGAAGCACCGTAACCATGTCACTACAAGACTCCATGCCGATTGTTGGGGTCCTCAGTCTAGTGATCCTCTCCCTTCGCCCCGATAGGGCTTCAGTCCAAAACTTTCTCGCTGTCGCCCTCGGCGCTGTCGTGGCATGGATTGTTTCACCGGCAGATTCACCACCATGGCTGGGAGCAGTTGCATACGCCCTGGGAGTCCTGGCTATTGCCATGTCCCCTCTGAAACCGCTTCTTATAGCGGCTGTGGAGATGTTGAAACGGAGGAGACATGACGAGATTCCGCGCAACTCTGATCCTATTAACATCCTCCATGATCCCGCTGAGGCAGAGGTTGAGTAAGGACTCCCCCACCACAACTAAAAGCGTGTCACTGTACACTCTGGGACTTTTGCCCCGGTTCGTACGTGCGTTAACAGATTCGGACGACAGCATCATTGCGGTACATGGACTAGGGTCTTCAGTCGAAACGACATGGACACATAAGTCGTCAGGAAAATTATGGTTGAGAGACTTTCTTCCTCAGGATCTTCCCAAAGCGCGCATCATGACCTATCGCCACAATTCCTCGTGGAAATCGAATGCCTTGGACAAAGACCTGGGTGACCATGCCAAACAGTTCCTTCATTATCTCGAAGGCCAACGGGCGACCGATGGGGTGGGGTTTCTCTTCGGCTAACTGTGTTATGGGGTTAATTATTAACAACCAACAGGCTCAAGATCGTCCATTGATCCTCATCGGTCATAGCTTTGGAGGGCTCTTGATCGAGAAGGTTAGTTCTTCCCCTTGGGCTCAGCTTCCTCTTATTATCTTTTTCCGAGCAATACTCACATGGTTTCTCACTTCTCCGCTTGCGTTCCAGGCACTTGTCCTTGCAAAAGGACCCGCAGGCAACCCCCAGACGAAAGCACATCATGAGATGCTTGCGAAAAGCGTTGCTGGCGTAGTCTTTCTGGGCACGCCTCATGCCGGCTCTAGCTATTCGTTTTTAGGAAGGCTGTACTGCTTGTTCAAGTATTGGGATGGCGGAAACCCCCGATTGCTGGGCTACATGGACCCCGACTCCAAAGAGACGAAAGAGCTGGAGGACCACTTCCTGAAGGAATACCGCGAGTGTACTATCGACTTTTTTGAGACCAGGCCGAATACGTTTCTTGGACTCAAACAATTTGACATGGTAAGAATGTGTTCCGAGAAGTTCGTCTTTTTCCCTTGGTTAATGACTAATGCTTCATTTTCTGTTCGCAGGTCGTCAGCCGGGATTCAGGAACCCGCTGTGGTCAAGAATGCTTTCCGTTGGACGTGGACCACTTTGGTCTGAACAAGTTCTCTGATCGAACGGACGCAAGTTACATCGCGGTCAAGACGCAGATCATGGGCATGTTAAAGTCATGGAAGAGTGTGTAAACCTACTACCCAGTCACTCTGTTCGCTCTTGCATCAACAGCCAAGGTGTACCGACGTACTATATGGTGGCTAACGCAGCTAATGAACTAGCCAAGGAGGCAAACGTACAGGACAAACTAGGTGCGTAGTAATAACTCCTCCACGGTGCCTCGTCTGTGTTTGCAAGTATGACCTGATGACATGGTACTAACACAAACAGCGGCTGATAGACGAGGCGGATGAAAGCCTTCTCGAAAGCCTCGAACCATGCAGCTTTCGCTCCCTTATGAACAAACGGCGGCACCATCGAGCTCCAGAGACTTGCAACTGGATCATCAACCAGCCAGTCTATCAAGCATGGAACCATCACGATGGAAAGAAAACCCAGAATGAAAGGGTTCTCTGGATTTGGGGAAAACCCGGGTCTGGAAAGACCTATCTCGCTCAGGTGCGTCCACATAAACTGCGTGTTTATTCTTCTCCCATAGGTTTATCTGTACTCTGTTGATAGCTAAACTAATACTTCCTGCTTAGTGGCTATGCGAATACCTTGCTGAGGATCGTGGAAAGAACAATGCGATGTACTTTTTCTTTGACGTCAAGAGCGCAGACTTGTGCTCCTTCGACAAGTTCAACCAAACCATCTTGCATCAACTGCTAGAGGGCATTCGAACATCGCGTCCGAAGTCCGAGTCCAAAAGGCTGTTCAGCCTAGTTCGCAAGATCCTTAGAGAGAAACCTGGAGAGACCGGTTACGTCACGGCCTTGAAGGAGCTCTTACAGAATCTTGACTCGCCCAGCTTTTTGGTCATTGATGCTCTCGATGAGTGCCAGCCAAAGGACGCAGATACGCGCAAGGATTATGACTGTAACGATCTGGATGTCGAAACGATCAAGCAGTCGCTGAAAACAATCGAGGAACTGCACCACAACCTCAGAATCCTCATCACCAGCCGTTCTCTACAACCCCTCAGCGGGCTCTCCCAAAATCCGCTTCATATCAATCTCCATCTCAGCGATGTATCAGCTCACCTGAACGAGGATATTGAGAAATTCGTTCATCATCGCATCAGCAGGGAGGGTTCGCTGACCCCAGACGTCATGACTGATAAGGTGGTACAAGAGGTAATTCGTCGTTCAAACGTAAGTTTACTACAATGTCTCTAGGTTGTTTCTGGGACGACTCCAAGTTTACTGACGTTAGTGTTAAATAATAGGGGATGATCCTATATACCAGCCTGATTCTGGATACTCTTGCCAAAAGGGGTGGTTCTGAAGATGAATTGTTGCAGATCGTGAAGGAAACTCCACGCACACTTACCGCGCTTTATGCCCAGCGGCTCAGGAAGATACAAGATCAAGAGCTTGCTATTGGGATCCTGACTTGGTTGGCTCAGTCAAGGC
The DNA here is from genome assembly GCF_041956435.1 of Mycothermus thermophilus. Lineage (NCBI taxonomy): Eukaryota > Fungi > Ascomycota > Sordariomycetes > Sordariales > Chaetomiaceae > Mycothermus > Mycothermus thermophilus. The sequence continues at coordinate 513,313 of NW_027191432.1, read as the reverse complement.
GATCGCTCTCGCTCGAAGCGCTTTACGGTGCCTTGGCTGTCTGGAAGACTCTGTGGCCGAGATCCCCCTCCCGTCCAACAAACAGCCGTTTCGACCTGGTTCCCGAGAAGATCCCAACAACGTTGAAAAGAACCAAGCCGCTGGTGGCGCGCTTTGAGACACTTCTCTTGCACAACCTAGCGCCACTTGTCGAGGTCCTTGACGATGGAACCGTCCGCCTTGTACACGCGACATTCTCAGAGTTCCTTCTTGGCAAGGTGGACGAAGCCTCACAGGAGGAGGACAGGGAGGAGTGCCCTGCTCGTTTCCGAATTCATCAAGGTCCCAGCCATGGGAGGATCACAATAACCTGCATCGCCATACTTCGCTGGACCTCGATGCCGATTTTTGACACCCACAAGGCCAGTGAACTCGCTGCCCTCGACAACACGGACCTCGTCGGCTATGCCATTCTAGAATGGCAATACCATTGCAAACAGTCAGAGGAATGGGTCATGCATCATGCCGACTGCATCGAGGAGCGGCGAGCACTTTTTGACTTCCTCCTGAAAGATACAGCCTTTTCGCGGTGGATGGACTTGCGTGCTTGGTTGGATGACTCTTTCCGATATAGGTTCGGGATACCAGATCTGTTGTGGACTCCAGACGTCATGCCTGACTCAGCTCACCTACCGCCGCTTCATGTCGCCATCCTCTTCCACCTCCCACTCATCTCTCAAGAGCTCATGAAGTCCGTTGCCGACATAAATGCCCGCGATGCCTGTGGCAACACTGCTCTGCACCTCGCCATACAAGAGCCTGTTCCGATAGTCCAAGATCTGTTGGGGCGCGGGGCTCTCCCGAGCGTGTTCAACGATTGCGGCGAGTCTCCCATCCACGTAGCTGTCCGCTCGCACAACCACGAGGCTCTTGATCAGCTGCTGGCTGCCGATAGCACCCTGGACATGACCAGCCAGAGTGGTGATTTAACCCCGCTACATCTGGCCTGTTACCTGGGATGCACTCGATGCGTTGATGCCCTCGTGAAACGCAACCCAAGTCCTGCGGCTATTCTAGCCGAAACCTCCATTGATATACTTGACAGACGGCTGTCTGTGAATATCAGTTTGGCATTCTGGAAACACACAGAATACTTCTCACGCTGGCCAGGCGACATGTTCGGTCCCCTGGTGACGCCACTCGCCTTGGCATGCGAAAGGAACCATCTCGACGTCGTCGATCGCCTGCTCGGCCCACTGGGGAAGGGCAGTGTGACGGAGCTACACGAGCACTTAACGACGTGTCTCCACGTCGCCACTCTCAACGGTCACACAAGAGTCATGGAGATGCTGCTTCAATGTCCCTCGATCAATGTAAACGGGGAGGGATTCAATGGCTGGAGGGCTATCCACTACGCAGCCTTATGTTCCGCCACAGTTCGAGAAGACGTGATCGATACACTTGTGAAACACGGCGCAAATCCAAGCTTCCAAGGCAGATCCGGCGCAACCGCCCTTCACGTTGCTGTTAGGGCGCCTGGCCCCAGTGAATATCGCAAATATAAGATCTGGGAGATCACGCGTACCTCCCGTATTGAGCAACTGATCGATCATGGAGTGCCTCTCGACGCGCAGGACGAACGCGGCTGGACACCGCTTGACTATGCCGTCGACTATGGCAACCCCCGGGTTGTCCGCGTGCTGCTGAAGCGTGGAGCTGTTCCCAGAGGTGACGTCCTCCAACGGGCCGTAAAAGGCGGCAACCAATTCATCCTCCGGCTACTCCTTGAGCATTGTGCCCAAGAAGATCTAGAACGCCGCGATGAGTTTGGCGACACTCCGCTCCATTATGCTGCACGCATGTCAAGGGGCATGATGGCAGCTATGTTGGTTTCTGCTGGAGCTTCAACAAGAAGCCTTGACCGTGAGAACCGCACACCCCTAGCAATAGCAGAATGGTCTGGAGCGACCTCCACTGCCGATTTTCTCCGTCAGGCAGATCCAACCCCTCAGTCATCAGAAGTTAGTGAAGAAAGTACCACGAGCATCGATGAGTCTTGGGTAGATGCGGAGGATTCAGAGGACACAGAGGCCAGAGCACTGCTTTCTGCTGTCCATATTGGTGACATCGACCTTGCAATGGAGCTTTTGTCCGACCCTGCCGTCGACGTGAACATGGCAGACGCCAGCGGCCAGACACCGTTGCACTATGCCGCTCGACAACAAGACCCGACCGTCGCTCGGGAACTTCTCAAAGCAGGCGCCAACGTCAATTTCCAAGATGGCCAAGGGCAAACTCCGCTCATGTGTGCCGTCGATGCGGACAACGTCCCGGTTGCTCAGGTTCTTGTCGATGCTGGGGCAGAGTTTTACCCTCGAACTCACGATCTATGTACGCCCCTCCACCAGGCAGCGCGCTCTGGCTCTCTTGCGATGATTCGGACCCTTCTGGCAAGCGAAAGGGGCCAAAACTCAATCAGAGAACTGGATAGCGAAGATCTAACGGCGATCCACTGGGCAGCTGACCAAGGGCATGTCGAAGTGCTGGAGGAGTTACTCAATACTCCTTTGGGCCGTGCAAGCATCGACATGATGGGGAAGAAGATGCTGCCAATGTCAGCGTTGCATATGGCCGTTATGAAGGGCCATCTTGACGCCGTGAAAATCCTTGTCAACCAGGGTGCGATCGTCTATCGGAGCGTCGAGGCGGGGCGCAATCAACAAACAGCAATCCACCTTGCTGTACGTTACGGAAAGACTGAGATCTTCAAACTGTTACTTCACCAACTCCCTCGGCAGGTTGAGGAAGGGTTGGACGCCTGGGAACGGCGTGCTCCCTTCTGGCCTGACTCATCGGAGCCCTGTCGGGATGCTGCGTTCGTCAGCGCATTGCTTTTCGCAAGAGCACTGGTACCTCGACGATCCAACTCATTTCAGCCCGTCACCGACGATGATATTGAGAAGGCTTTCGAACTGGATTGCCGGAAGTGGTCGACACCGGAAAAGAGACAGGTTCTCTCAAGCACTGTGCTACAATACTTGCAAACTTTCCTGGTTGACGATTACGTGCAAAGCCTGATCGAGCCAATATTCACGAGGCAACTCCCTAGCCTCCTCTGCTCCGCCGTGGGATCCGGAAAACCAGAAATGTTGAAGGGTGTTCTGGAAGAATTCCCCGCAATCCCTATCAACGGACCAGTGCTACCGAGAGGTCTGCGAGCGATTCACATCGCAGCGCGTCAGGGCAACAAAGACTTAGTTGAGATTCTCATCACAGCCGGCGCCGACGTCAACGTCATCGATGACGAAGGGGAGACGCCCCTCCACATAGCAGGGTGGTCTTGGAACCTAGACTTAGTAAAGCTCTTGGTCGATCACAAAGCCAATCCGGACGTTCATAATCCCTCGAACGGCAGCACGCCGCTTCACATTGCGGCCATGTTAGATGAGACTGAGATTGTGTGTGTCCTTGCTCAAGTCGCGTCTGTCAATGCGATTGATAAGAAAGGCCAAACACCTCTGCATATCGCCTGCGATCGGGGGCTTTATGATATAATCGACGTGCTGGTTGACGCCGGTGCTGACATCAACGCTCGCGATCTGAGAGGGCGGACTCCGTTTGACATGTTGGATGAGTTGGATGAGTTGGACAAAGAAATGAAGGCGCAAATGAAGGCGCGGATGGCAGCCAAAGCTAGGGAATTGAGGGCACGATTGAAGGCCAAGATCCGAGACGAGTCGAGGGAACGTGGGAGCTAAGATTTGCAGGAAAGCTAGGAGTGTGTCTTGTTTGTTGTTATTTCCTATTTGTTTACTCTTTCTTCTTGTACTGCTTTGTAGGGCGCAACTGGGATCTTGTTCCCTTGACAGCTAGATTCCTTCGGAATGTCATTTTGGACACCGGCCTCATGCTAAACTTTTTCCAGTTTGCACTTTGTATGGACCTTACGGTAGGTAGGTACCTCGCTCATGGACATCCGTTGTAGAGGTATCCCAGAGGTTGAAGTTCCAAGGTTCCATACTCCGGCCGGAACGGAGCGGGTGGTTTCGGCGTGGGTTGTTCGGCGCCCCACAACTCTCGGGTTCTTGGCGCCGGGGCTCCACGCTACAGATCGGAGCCGGAGCCGAGTGGAGACCTTCTAGGTCCGGTGCCAACAACCCTGTCAAACAGTCGGAGCCATGCCGGGGTGCTGGGTGCGGCACTTGTGACGTCGAAAAGGGAAGGGAATACGATGGCTGACTGTCAAAGACTTGTTGCCCCATGGCACATCTGGAGTCCGAACATAAAATGATTACAAAACGAAACTGAGCAAGCCGTCGGACTGTTGCTGGATTGCGATGTGAAAGCTAGGTGATGATGGTCTTCGACTCGGAGAAAGTGCCTGCTGTCAAGAGAGGCCAGCTGGAGGTGCTTGCGACTGCAGCGACACAATCCAAAGCCGGGCAAAGTATGGGGGTGGCACGGGACCAACTGAGGCAAGAACGCCATCCCCTCACTGCACTGCTGTTAAAGAGCAGTGGTCGCCAGGATCAACTTTTCCATACAGAAGTTTGGCTTGCACTGACAGCGGGTCCTCCTCACGCTCCTTCCTTTGATCCTCCTTCTGCCCGGTGAAGGGGGAAAGAACTTGAAATTGGCAACTTCCAGGCATCATGTTGTGGTTGGCGACTAAACTATTCCCAGTTCACTCTGTCGATTCCTGAGTCCCCAGTCAGGTATGCGGAGATCGTTGGACCCATTGCCACTTCATGCCAGGCCCGAGTGTGTGATCACCAACATGTCGTTCAACCTGCACATCCCCCCAGGCTACTGCTGTGCCTCGAGAAGCTAGTGCACGTCAACGAGCAGGTGGCGGTTATCCAGCAAATTAATCCTTAGCACTCGCCGCTAAAGCAGAGGAGAGATGAGCACCAGCAGAAGCCCACACTAAGGTACTGGTGCACTGCATCGTTTCGCTGTATCTAGTGTGCAATTCGCAGTTTGCGGGAAACCGTTGGATAGTCCTGGAGGTATGTACAGTACAATTCAAGTTCACTTCAAAAAAGATGCGTCCATGATGTATTGCAGTTTGCACTGTGGGGCGAGTGTGGCCGCAGTGGAGTGGGTCCATGGATCTCGGAGAGGGAACCAACCAATCATAGTGCAAACCCGCGCCAACCCCTGCTCGGGCGATGCACTAGGCCCGGGCAGGCATGGGCGGGGCATGGACCGGTGGAGGCAATGGGGGCTCGGTCGGGTCTGGTCCACACCTCCCGCTGTCTTGGTTCCGAGAGATCCACCCTCTCCTCTTGCTCCATGACAGATCGAGGTTATCTATCAGAGATGGGGAGCAAGGAATTGAGCTCATTTAACACGCAATATCTGTGATGATACGGACGGCATGAGAATTCAATTGTCATCCGCGATCAAGATAGCAAAAATGAGGGGAATGGGGGGGAAATTGGGGATGAACAGATGGACAGATGAAGGTGTGACAGAGACAGAAACCATTGCTTGGATCATCAAATGGATTGAACATGCCATGGCTCGGCCTCATCACCTCAGGCGAATCACCATCATCAGCACATGCAATACACTAGCAGTCAGCAGTCAATAAGACATGGCATCACAGCACAGTACTTACTCCGTAGCAGTAGTGGTATCCAAGTACGAGTAGGGCTTAACACCAACCGTCATCCCATCTTTTCTTTGTTTTCCTCTGTCATCCCTCTCTTTGTTTGTCTTCGGATCACACACCCGACGCCTCAGCTGGCGCCAGCCGGTTCCATTGCGTCTTATCTGCCGCGCAACCTGCAGTTGTTGGTGTCGCAGAATGCTTCCTTGGTTGAGCACAGTGTCAGTGTCAGTGTCAGTCACCGATCGCCGATAAGCTCTCCTCTTCCTCTTCCCCTCACTCAACTTCCCGGCTTGACTCGGCCACACCCTCCAAAGGTGCAGTCATCCTCGTCTTCTCTTCTTCTCTTTTACCATCTTTCTAACCTTGCATCGCGTCATCGCCGGCTGCTTCAACAGCGAGGCCGACCTGCGACACAATCCATCCATCCATCTCATCATCTCATTGACATTCACATCATCATCTGGTCGCACCACTACCACCAACAACAACAACAACAACAACAACAACAACAACAACAACAACAACAACAACAACAACAACAACAACAACAACAACAACAACAACAACAACAACAACAACAATATCCGACAACAACTCCAACAATATTTCATGGCGACCATCGCCCTCTCGCGGCCTGTCGCGCCACATCGCGCGTCTACCATGACTTCCTCTACAACCACCATCACCCTCGAACCCCACGCCCCTCCCCCTCCGCGTCCTGTACCCGTCCCCAATAAACACATTCCTGTCTGCCCACCTGGGCCAATTCCCAACCAGAAACCCACCACTCCGCCGCCCTCTCCCCAGAACGACGATGAAGCCCAGGTGCGCTTCTCGCTCCTCTATCCCCCCGACAGGTACCCCGCCGAGGACATGGGTCCTCTGCGCATCTACAAGCTCGACGCCGACCATGTCGCCGCCGCCGTCGACCACCTGGCCCGCCAGCCCCTCCCCGACCCGGCTCGCGTCTTCCCGTGGCTTCACGGCCTCCACCCCTCCAACCCCATCCAGCAGGCCTTCTTCATGGCCCGCAAGCGCTCTCAGCGTCGCACCCCATCCTGCCTCCGCGGCATCACCATCGTCAAAGCCGACGGCGACCTCAGCGTCTCGCGCCTCAAAGGCGCTATCGCTCCACAGGAATTCCTGCAACTCGCCGGCCCCTCAGGCCCCGAATTCCTTGACGTCGACCCCAAGGAAGGCTTCTCGGTGCGCAACTTTCACATCCAACCCGCCAAGTCCGCCATGACCTCCGACATCATCGTCTACGGCACCGACGACCACGCCGTGCGCAAACTCGCCTGGAACGTCGCCTCGGCCCAAGAACGTTGGCGCGAACGCCACGACGCCCAGCGCCATCCCCTCCCGCGCTACAACACCTTCATCTGCGTCAGCCCGTTCTCCGAGTTCGAGCGGCGCCATCCGCACCTCGTCTCCATCGACTCCGCGGGCCTCCTCACCGGCCAAGTCCTCGACTTCTTCCACCAAGAGCGCCGCGAAATGTACGAGATGACGCGCGCCTCCGAAACCTCGTGCAACGTCTGGCTCGGCCCGACGCCCGAGTCCGGCTCTGAGGAGGAACAGGCTTACGACATCCTCATCGAATGCGCCGACGCAGGCCGTCTCAACCCCGCCGCCTTCCACGCCATCGCCTCGCTCCCGGACGACGAGACCAAGCAGTACCACCTCGACTTCCCCTCCTCGGGCAGCATCATGCCCCCCTCGACGGCCTCCTGGTCCTCCCACAACGAATGCGACGCCATCGTCGAAACCTGCCGCTGGATCTACTACCTCTCGCACGGCCTGCGCCCGGAAGACCTCTCCCAGCCCCTCGCCCGCCCGCGCAAGATCCTGCTGCACTGCGCCGACGGGTACACCGAAACCACGCTCCTCGCGGTCGCCTACCACTCCTTCATCACGGGCCAGCCCGTCCCGGAGGCCTGGCTGGACCTGCACGTGACGCGCAAGCGCAACATGTTCGCCTACCCCTCGGACGTGGCACTGCTGTCGGCGCTGGCGCCGCGCTTGCTCCTCGCCTCGCCCATGTGCCCCGCCGAGATCCTGCGGATGGAGTCGGAGGCGGAAGTGGCCGCCCATCTGCAGCGGATCGAGCCGCGCTGGTTTGCCCAGTTTGACGGCTCGTTCCCGAGCAGGGTGCTCGAGCACATGTATCTGGGGAACTTGGGACACGCCAATAACCCGGATTTGCTGCGTGCGATCGGGGTGGGCCAGATGTTGAGCGTCGGCGAGACGGCCATGTGGAGGGACGGGGAGCTGGAGGAGTGGGGGGAGGAGAATGTTTGTCTTGTCCGGGGGGTGCAGGATAATGGGATCGATGGGCTGTCGGGGGAGTTTGAGAGGTGTTTGGGATTCATTGGTGAGTTTGAGATTTATTTTGGTATTTGTGTTTTTGCTTTAACATCCCGTTCTGTTGGATGTTGTGTCTGGCCACCATTCCTTCCCATCCCCATCCTTCTTCTGGCCCCGTCACATATCTTTCAACCACCAAGAAACAAAAAGAGACAAAATCAGGGAAAAAGAAAAGGCATACTGACCCCGAATACTACCTAGACCGAGGCCTCGCCCGCAAAACGGCAACCCTCGTCCACTGCCGCGTCGGCGTCTCCCGCTCCGCCACCATCTGCATCGCCGAGGTGATGCGGCGCAAGCGCATGTCGTTCCCGCGAGCGTACTGCTTTGTGCGCGCCCGCCGGCTCAACGTCATCATCCAGCCGCATCTGCGGTTCGCGTATGAGTTGCTGAAGTGGGAGGAGAGGATTTTGAGTGAGAGTGGTGTGCAGCAGAATGGAGAGGAGGGGAAGGGGGAGGATTGCGCGATGATGGACGCGGAGGCGGAGGTGGAGAAGGGGTGTGAGGATGGGGTGCATTGTCCTCCTCCTTCAGCTTCTTCGGCTGGTGCTGCTGGTGAGGAGGGTTGTGATGACCTGGCCAGCAGCCTTGGAAGCTTCATCAGCTCCAGCTACGACACCACCAGCAGCGGCCCCAGCTCCAGGAGCAGCAGCATCTCTAGCGTCTCCAGCAGCGGCGGCGGCGGATTCAAGAGGGAGCTGGAGTGGGCGGAAATCGCCCGCGAGATTGCCCTGATGAATCGCCCTTACACTAGATGAGTGCGGGTTCTCCGTCCTGGGTCGCCGGGGGGGCGCGGGTGGATTGGTTGCTTGCTGGGCTTCCGGCTCTCTGGCAGAAATGTCACCGTCTTGGGTCTGGCTTTGGCTGAGACAGCTAGGTTGGGTTGGGTTGGATCGGATTGTGCGGCGAGTCAGGATGGTAGCAGTGATGCCATACCTGCTCACGTACGCTACCTGCCCTGCCTGCCTGCCTGCCGTGCTCGTCGAGCATTCTGGCCACGCGACGGGGGAGTGATGGGTACAGCGGGCATGCTTGGCTCCGCGGACACCACCACGTCGCCGTCCCCATCGCCAACAGACCGACGACTACTCCGGCGATGTTCAGAGAGTGTGGTGTGGTTGCACCTCTCCCTGCATCCCCCTCTCGTCTACCGCCGGCAGAGTACGACCCGATCGATGTCCCAGCTGTTCAGCAGTGGCAGTCCGACTGAATCATCACCCACCGCTATCACCGCCGACACGGCCGGCTGGCTGGCCGGTACGACCATGACGGCTCGACCTACCCCGGTTTCTTTATTTCCTTGTGCTTTTTGTGCTTTTTTATTCCTCGAGTACATCATGTTTAATCCCCCCGCACCCTATTCGTCTTTGACACATTTCCTCTTCGTTATCTCGTCGTTACTTCCCGTATCTGGCTTTAGTTTGCACCGTCTTTTATTACTCTCTGTTGGAGGTTTTGTTTTTGTTCTTTTCCGATGCTATCTTCTCATGATCTTCGATCTTTCGAACGTTATGGGTTATGGGATGGCTTGCTTGCTTGCTTGCTTGGTTTCTGGGGGCGCGAGTTTGTCTTTATGGGATTTGATTTGGACGGGGCGAGCGGAATGGGCAGGTTGGCGGACGGATGGGTTTAGGACGGATGAATGAATGACATGATTAACGGACGGATTCAGCTGGCTGGACCTGACCTGGACTTGGCTGTATTGGGGCGGGTTGGTCTTTCAGGTTCTGGGATTGCTTTCTTGCTTTTTGTCTCTTGTTGGGTGTTGTGACGGGTGTTATGATTCCCACTTGATCGGGAGGCTCTGTGTGGGGTTGGTTTTGTCTTTTGCTAGTTGCTTTCTATTGTTCTGTGATGGAATGACTGGGTTGGTTGATTGTCATTTCTTTCTGGTCTGGGACGGTCTGGGATTGGAACGGGACGGGATGAAACGGGAATGACGGAATATGTATGGGATGGGTTTGGGATTGTGTAAGCTCTGGGTGTTCGTATTACTTCTCATTTTTGTACGTGTGGATGGATGGGGTGGGATCTGGTTTGCTTTCTCTTCTCTTGTTGTCTTGTTTCTCTTCTGTCAGGGTTGGAGTGTACGCGTATTGTGAGAAACTATGGACAGATGGGATTTGATGATGACGTGATGATATGAGATATCTGACTTGAACTTGAACCTGGGAGGGTCGGTAACGGAACGGACGGGATGGGACGGAATGGCATGTCCTTTCTTCTTCCTCTTCTGTCGGTTCTTTTCTATTTCTATTCTGGCTGCGTGGTCGGTCAGCATGTGCTGTTTGTATTTGTTTTGAGTCTTCTAGTTTGAGTGAAAACAACCTACTTACCTGAAGTTTGGGCCTTTGTCTGCCTTACCCGAGTGATGAACTAACCTCTGTAAATATGCCGATAACATAAGCTACTTTACCTTATCTTGGGACTATCTTGTATACCATTGACTTTCCGGCTCCGTGGGCTTGTACATACATACGAGTAGACTTCATGATAGATGGGTCCAAGTTTGTCTCTCTCATCTGGCTTGCCACTCGGATCCTTCTCATCTCAACCGACTCTAAGGAACGCGAGGCAACACCCATTAAGCCATGATCATGGAGCAGTAGACTACTTATATGCACGGCATCGAAGTAAAGATCCAGCTCCTTTGCAAAGGATAAACTCAGATTTTGTATCCGTACGGAGGAGTATAACTCGCTGACAACACCCTGTCTGCCCGCCGATTTGTATGATTTACACAGCTCCAACCAACCCACCACCAACAGGAGCCATCATACCCATACCCGGTACACATTCAATGCAAAGAAAAAGAGGATTATCAATAAAAAAAGAAGACCAACCGCTATGCCCCACAGCCCACCAAACACCGTACCCTTCCCGTATCCTACCCGTAGAATCCGTACAAAAAGCAACCAACCTATAAGAATCAGACCAACAACCCAACCACTGTACTCCGTATGCAACCGTACAATCGAGCGGATATCAAGAGACAAAAAAGAGAAAAAGAACACACCCTACCTACCACCACCGTCGCCTTCACACCCTTGCCTCCCCACCATCATTTCCCTGGCTAAGCTTCTGCTGCTGCTCCTGCTCCAGTCCCTTCTTTTTCACCATCTGCCCCTGAGCAGTATCAAGTACAGACGGTCCAAACATCCTCTCCCCAACCAGATAGCTCTCCGCATCCTCCTCAACAGCAGCAACCGTAGCAGCAGTTTTCCCATCCTTCTTCCTCCTCGCCGCCACCGCGGCTGCTGCTTTGGCCCCAGCCTTTCCAGCCGCATCCTTGATCCAAGCAAGCGGCGACGACGGCGACAATGACGGTAAAATCCTCGTTTTCTTCGCCTCGGCAATCATCTCCGCAAGTATCCCCCTTCCCGCACCAGCTGGGGACGGAGAGGCCACTTTCGGCGCCGAAACCGACGCATCATCCACCTCCGCCGACGACCGCTTGGGGCTGGTCGGGACCTACCCCCGCGCGCCTTCATCGAACTGCGGTTGTTGCTCCGCAGGACCCTCCGACTCGGCCAAGTCATCGTCATCAGGCTGGTCAATCATGGAAAACCCCATCGACCCGCAATCCCCCTCCTCCCCCCTTCCTGCCGAATCCGTGCCCGCCTAAGAACCGTACCCCGAAGCCTCCATCTTGTCATTCCTATCCAACAAGCTATACTGATGCGTCAACACGCCTTCGCCGCCAACATTCAAGTCGATATGGAACACATAAAAGTTCCCATCGCTCGCCGCCACCATCAGATGCGGCGAGCTGTTGGACATAGCCACGACGCTCCTCAGCGGGGCACCACCACCGCCCGCCGCACCGCCTGCCCCGCCGCCAAGGGCAGCAGATGCCAACTTCCCTGCGGCGCCCGACGGCTGCTTGGGGATCTTGACGTTGGCGAAATCGCGCTGCGGCTCCCACATCTCGGTGACGCTCTGCGGCAAGTAAGAGCCAACCGCGCCGGCGACGCTGCGGCCAACTATTTGGGAGGAGCGGCGGAGCAGGCCGCCGAGCGTCCCGCTAAGACGCCGTGTCGAGGTGGGGGTGGGTTCGGGGGGTTCTTCGCCGCGAGGTGATGAGCCGGCGTTGCTGCTGGGAGAGTCCTCTGCGCTGTCGAAGCTTCGCGAGCGTGACCAGCGGTTGCTGCGGGTGGAGGGGTCGAGGGCAGATGGCCTGCCATCAAGTTCAGGGTGATTTCCGGCTGCGGCGGTGGAATCCTGAGCGGCGGCAAGGCGGAAGATGTGGACGGTTTCTGTAGCAGACGAGACACAGAGCAGAGTACCACTCATGTTGAACGACATGCAACTAATCGAAGAGGGGATGGTTCCGCGGCGGAACTGGAACAGTTTCCTACCGCCAGGGACAGAAAACACTCGGATGATGGTGCCCGTTTCGGAGGCAGTGGCGACCATGGTGCCGTCCTTGTTGAGGGCGACGTAGGAGAGCGGGGATCGGTGGGCTTCGATGACGTTAACAGCCTTGCCGGTGTCCGTGTCGAAGATGACAACCTCGCCAGACGTCGGCGGGACGTAAGCAGGCGGGGGAGGAGCGTGTGCGGGGCGGCGATCGCTGGAGTCGTCGCGAGCCTTGGGCATGGGGTAAGCCATGTAGCAGCGCTCCGAGGACGGCGAAAGAGAAAAGATGGCATTGGGATTGGGGGAGGTCGCGATGGTGTGCAGTAAGGTCATGTTGGAGATGTCGTAGAGGTAGATCTCTTCTTCAAGCACGACGGCCATGCGCTTCCTGTTCAAGCGGACGGCCAGGACGGCGGTGGGGAAGGTGAGTTCGCAGATGATAGAGCCGCGCTGGACGGGCAGGTTAGCCGAGATACTTACATCATCCGCGACAGCAGGGCAGAAGGAAATGCGACATAAGTACCTTTGTGTTTTGGACGACGAGATGTCGCGGGGTGCGGACAAAGGCCACCAGGGAGGTGGAAAAGAGCATTTCAACGCTAGAGATGTTGCCCTCATCGCTGTTGAAGATCTTGGAAAAAGGGTCTGTGTGGTAGATGCGGAAGCCTTTGCTAGAGGCCACAGCCATGCAGGTGTGGTCCTGGTTGAAGGTGACGAAGTTGAGGGATGAGGCCGCCATGGTGAAAGCGGCTCTGGGAATGTTGTGTGTTTTTCTCGGTCGGACAAAATGTCGGGTTGTGGGTGGTAGTACAATCTCCTGGCGAGTTTCCTGGTGTTGTTGATGGGCGATGAATGAATGACAAGAGCAAAGCTCCAAGCGCAAGAAGCGCCTTCGAGGAGGCAGTTGCGGGGATCAATCGCTGGAGCTGCGGTCGGGCTAACAATGCGAAAGACTGGGCTCAGGAGAGAGCACTACGGCGATCCGGGCTTGTCGATGGTGGGATGAAGCCGGCGTGGGTTTGTGGCTGCTCCGGCTACTCGTACGAACCTGCGAGAAGAGGAGGAGGGCCAGAAAGTTGGAGTTGGTGGTTGGGTGTGGAGATGGAGGTCGGAGTTGACGACAATGGAGCAACGAAGCTGGGGAAGCTCTGGCGGGCCTTGGGCCAGGCCCACCGCCGATAACCGACTGATAAGGACATTCCGCACAGGTCCAGCTCAGGCCACAGCAGCCTGTGATCGTCATTGCGGGGCATTGCCAGATGCGTGCTTCCCCTTTTAGGCAACACATCAACATTCATTCCAACACTCATTCAACACTCCAGACAAGGATGGAAAATGGAGGCAATAACATGTCAACTAAATACAAGCAAATAATTAGATCAACATAATGTCTTCCATGTCCCCCATGAATGCATTTTCACTTCCTCCCCTGCCATGCTACAACCTGACTCCTAAACTAAAATAAGTAGCTAGGTTCCTGTAATTCCCCCAATACCTCTTCAATTATTCCCATTTCCAGCCCCGGCCCCAACATATATTGCATCCATCCCCTGAATCTCAACCTACCATGAAGTGGCCCATCCTTCCGAGCCATCCTCACTCACGACTTCCTCCTCTCAAAAACTCCTCCTCCTCATCAGCCTCCCACTCCTCCTTCCTCCCCGCCACCTTGCCAACATCACCTACTGCTCGTCGTAACCATCACGTTCCTAAACGCGTCCGAGATCTCCGACACCGTAGGCGGGGGCGGCCGCTCCTGCACCGTCGACACGCCGCGCTCGAGCTGCGTCTGCATGAGCTTGAGCAGGATGGGCGGCACCGACTCGTCTGTCGCCCGGATCGTCAGGCGGAGCATCTACAATAGTGTCATGGTTAGCCATCAAATCAACCCCGGAACCACCAGAACTAAAACAAAGAAAGAGAGGAAGAAAAAAACTCACCTGACTAGCATAATTCGGCTCCAACCGCATCAAACACCCAAACTTGCCCGCCTCGCTCGTATGCAGCACACCGGCACCCACAAAGTTCCTCGGGTTGGGATCCACCCCGTTCAGCACCCCCCATCGGAACCCTTCCACCACCGTCCGGACGAACCCCTCGGTCAGCTCCCGCTCGGCCATCTTGGCCGCCGCCGACAGCCCAAAAATCGCCTGCGCCTCGCGCGGGCCCGCGCCAATCTGCTTCCACCGCTTGAAGAAATCCTCGCTGCTCAGCTCCGCGCGGTCCATAAACTTGTGCAGCGCCACGGGCAGCTTGAGCGTCAAACCCTGCAGCGCTCCCGCAACGTAGCTGACACGGACGGTGGGCGACTTGGAAAACACCTTTTTGGCCTCGAAGAGAATCACCTGCTGCGTCTGCGCCGACACGCTCAGCGTCGGCTCCGGCAGGCCCTTGATGTCCCAGCTGAGGTTGCCGCTCTCGCTTTCGTCCAGGTCGAACGTGGTCGTGACGGACGTGATGAGCGCGGGGGTCTTGTTGGTAATATACAGAATAAGACAGGCCATCTGCCCGCGATACTCGGAGCGCACGCCCACCTGGATCTGCGCGTCCTCGTACAACACGCCGTCGGCGCGCAGCATGAGGCGGTTGAAGCCCCGCTCCCACCCAGGAGACAAATGCGCCGCGCTGGCAAGGTTGGGAGGTTTGCTCTGCTTGGGGGCATCGGCCGTGCCGGTGATGGACATGTCGAGGCCGACGAGGTCGTTGGCAGCCGAAGAGCTGACGGTCCCGTTGGCCGGGACGGGCCCCTTGGTGGTGAACTGCCTGCGCAGCGCGCCCGGCTTGGTCGCCATGCTGAGCTCGGCGGCGTCCGAGTTGGCGTCCTTGCCGCCGACAACCCAGGTGCGTTTGTCGGACGTCTTGGCATGCTTCTGGTGCAGGCGGGACAGCAAGGCCGACTCGCGCTCGGGGAAAGGCGGCATCTCGTCGCACACGGTGCGCAGCAGGTCGTCCGTCGGCATGGTGGCCAGGGCGAGATACTCGCAGGCGCGCTGCTGCAGTTCTGGGTCCAGAGCGTGGCTGTAGACGCTGAAGACGTTGAGCAGCTGGGGTTTGATTTCGGGGAAAAGGTTGACGAATTTGATAAAGGCGGAAAGGACCATGCCGCGGGTGCTGGACGAGCAGGCCGGTAGCTTGTTGTGCAGAGCCAGGAACTGCTCGATCGGGCTGCATCCGCGCTCCTCAGCAATGAGATGGCCGAACTCGCCCAGAATGTAGGCGCCGATCTTGACGAGCGTCTCGTGGCAGTGATCTTGCTTGCAGTATTGCAGCGTGTTGCGCGCGGCGTAAACCTGGAGCTCCTCGTTGTTGGAGATGATCTGGATGACGCGCTGCCAGACCTCATCGCTCACGTGGTCGCCGGCCATGGCGATCAGGCGCAGCGAAATGTCGACATACCACTGCACGTCGGTCGCGTACTTTTCCGTGAGGATGGCGATCTTGAGCACCATCTCCTCACGGATGGCAAAGTCGGCGTTCTGAAGATAGTGGAGCAGTTCGGCCACGATGGTGCGGGCGTTGGAGGCGTCGCACATGCTGTACAAGAGATCCAGCCCCTTGCGCCGCACGCTGATGTCGCGGTCCTTGAGCGAGCCGATGATGATGTCCTGGTGCTGCTTGATAGGATCCAGCGTGTCTGCCCTCGCCGCCAGGTGCGTCATGGCTTCGAGACCCAGGTACCGCACATTGGTCTCGCGCGACTGGATGAACCGCCCAAGCCGCGACGAGATCTGCTTCATGAGGTCGTGCTCCGTGTCGAGATGGATGATGAGGTTAATAGCCTCAAACAGGACCGCGTTGAGCGCATTGTTCTGCTGCACGTTCTTGTTGCTCGTCTCGAGCGCAAGATCCAGGATCTTTTGCAGCGACTCGCGGATCATGGCGCGTACGTGGCTGTCTTCGGAGGGTGGGAAGTACTGGAGCAGCCGCAGCAGCTTGACCTGGATCCAGGGGCACGGAACCTTGTAATAGAGGTAGTCTGGCGTGTACTCGCCGTCGATAACGATGCGCTTGAGCCGGGCAGCGGCCTTGACGTAGGCGCCCTTGTACGCCTCAAGGTCATCCTGAGCGAGGGCCATAACCAAAGACGTCACCGAAAGCGCGACGCCCAGATCTGGGTCGTCCATGAGTGCTATTATCCTCTCGGCCCATTGCGGTTGGACAATGGCGGGGTGTTTCCGGTAGAGGCGAAGCAGAGTGAGAGCGGCCTTCTTCTTGACGAAGGATTTCGAGGTTCTGTAGGCGCAGTCAGTCTCTTGCTCGCAAAACCAAGCTTCGGGGGTAAAACATACGGCGAGATCAGCAAGCTGTGCACATCACCACTAAGAACTTCACCCATCTCCCTGCCACCAATATTGGCAATGGCGTGCAGGGCGAGGCAATTGAACAGCTCATTGTGATCCAACAAATCTTTCCTAATGCTGTTGAAGACGAGATGCAGGAGCTCGTGTTTCTCGTGCAGGAACAGGGTCATGGCGAGGTATCCGATCTGCTTCTCCGAGTACTTGGTAGCCGAGATGAGCTTGACGGCTTCGAGGTGGCCAAAGTCGACGTTCCACCCGAGGATATAGATGTACAAGAGCTGGTGGTCGGTGTCAGTTGGGGACCAACCGCAAAGCCTCAGCGTGCCACACGCACCTTGCAGACATATTTCTTCTTGTGATAGCCGCTGAGGTTGCCATCTTTGAACTTTTGCCTGGACCGCCACAAAACATCAGCATCATGTCCTCCTCCTCTTGCGGCTCCCAGAACAGAACGTACCGAATATTAGCCAGCTCTTTGTTGATGCGCTTCTCCTCCAGCTCGCGGGCGCGGGCATTCCTCAGGTCGGCAATGAACTGGACCAAGCCGCGCATGTTGGCATTGCTGCTGCTGGACCGGCCGAGGAAGCCGGAGCCACCCGAGGACGACATGGTGGCGACGGAGAGATGGCGGACGGCTGACTACTAAACTTGCTTCGGGGATCGATGTCGGTGTCGGGAGAAGGGCGGAGGACGCGGAGTGGTGGATGTGCTGTGATGTTTGCCCTGCCTTGGCCGGTCCGTCAATGACTCGAATACGGCGCTCGGCGATGCAGTTCGAGACTTCAGCAACGGTTCATGTTCGTCGACGGCGAATTTGGATGGGATGATTTTTTTGGACCCGACGATGTCGAGCAGCGCGGAAGTTACCGTGGTCGGGTCGCCCGGCTTCTCTGCATCTCTCGCGGGGCCGGGGAGTCGGAGGACGTCTCGATACCCGAGGGAAAGTTGTCGAGGCGCAAATTGGAACCGGGGGAACAATGGACGCGGTGGTGAGTTGTCGAGGTGTTGGACGTGGTCGGTGTTCAGGGGCAGTCGTTGTCCAAGATACAGTATTGTTACGGTACCGTACACCGTGCACAGCATGGCGGCAGCAGGGATGGGAGACGCGACAGGAGAGCTGCCATGCTCCGCTAAGCCCTTTCCGGTTAGTGCGGGTCAGACACCCGGCTGCCCCACTAAAACTTTCCCGAACCACCAAGCAGCTCCAGACCACAGCGCAGCTCCAGCTTTCACTCCGTGACATCACATCTCGCTGCACCTCACCACTTCCTCCGGTGTCCGGAATGCCAGGCCATTGTCGCCTGCCAGCAGCACTCCGAGGATGCGGCTGATCCCGGCCCTCACAAGCCGGCCCCCGAGTCTGCTGTCTGGGCATTTCTCCTCAATATCCAGAGCATCAGCTCCTCTCCTCCCCCGCCAACATGGCCAGCATCACCAACGCCGACACTATGCCTTCCAAACCGGCGGCACCGCATTCCGCGTCTTCAACCCGCGCACAAAATGGCTCCAAAAAGAGCGCGCCGCCAGCAATCCCACCCTGAGCCGACAGGCCGACTACCTCAAAGACGAAGTGGCCATGCGCGTGTGTGAGCGCCTGTTGGTATGGACATATCCCCTCTCCCATTCCCCTCCCTTTAAAACCTCAACGTTATACTAATTCCAACCTAGGACATCAAACGCCAATTCCCCCTGACCCTCGACCTCGGCGCCAACTCCTGCAACATCGCGCGCGCCCTTACACGTCCCAACCCCGACCCGGAACTCCCCACCTCCCCACCACTAGCCGGCCGCATCTCCAAACTCATCGCCGCCGATACCTCCCGCGCCCTTCTACACCGCGACGCCGACCTCCCCTTCAACCAACAACTCAACCTCGAGCGCCACGTCCTCCCCACCCCTTCCCCGTCAGGCGAGGACGGGGAAATCCCCCTCCCCTTCGATGCCAACACCTTCGACCTGGTCCTGAGCAGTTTGAGTCTGCACTGGATCAACGACCTCCCGGGCATGTTGGGAGAGATCAACCGCGTGCTCAAGCCGGATTCTCCGTTCATCGGCGCCATGTTGGGTGGGGACACGTTGTTTGAACTACGCACATCCTTGCAATTGGCAGAGCAGGAACGTCGCGGCGGGATATCGCCGCACGTTTCCCCGCTGGCGGACGTGCGGGATGTGGGCGGTCTGTTGGGACGTGCCGGGTTCCAGATGTTGACGGTTGATGTGGAGGATATCGTGGTGGATTACCCGGACTCGTTCGCCCTGATGCAGGATTTGCAGGCCATGGGGGAGGGGAACGCGGTCTTGGGACGGGAGATGGGTGCAATTGGAAGGGATGTGTTGCTAGCGGCGGACGCGATATACAGGGCGATGCATGGGAATGAGGATGGCTCCGTGCCGGCGACATTTAGGATTATACATATGATTGGGTGGAAGGAAGGGGAGAACCAACCCAAGCCGCTGCCGAGGGGGAGTGGGGAGGTGAACTTGAAGGACGTTTTGGAAAAGAAGTAGCCGACCTGGATGACGCAAGAAAAGAAAACAAAAATGCGAATTCTTTTCCATAATTGCCATGTTCCACCACCCGCGGTCTATGCCCGTACACAAATCCATCCCCAGCTCGCCTGCTGGTCTTGATAAAGCCAATCCGATACCAACGCCATTGGCCCCGTTCCCTTCTCTCTCCTATATCCCTTACACCCTCCTCCAATCTGTCATGACCCGGCCTATGCAACCCAACCCGGCCACTTCCACCACCTTCTCGTGCCAGCTGAGCAGGACGCTCATAGCCGCACCCGTCGACTCGGCCGAGGCACCGGGGCGTGGTGCAATCTGGCTGAAACCAGTCGGTTGCGGAGTAACCCGTGTGGGCGTGCGCGGCGCGGTGCTGGGGTTCGAGGCGGAGGCCATGCCTTTGTATCTGGATGATTGTTCACAACCCATGTCAGCATGTACATCCATAGATAGGAGTGGAAAAAAGGCGGAACGAAGGAAGAATAGGAGGGGGGGGGTGAAACGTACAAATACTTCATCAAAACATCCACCAACTCACTACCCCCCGGGCTGTCATAAATCGCCCTCAAAACCCCCGTCATGTCGCTCGCCTTGATGCTCTGCAGCACCTCGACGACCGTCTGCAGCGCCGCGTCGCGCACTGCCTCCGTGTTGGCCCCGCCGTTGTCGTACACGGGAGACTCGAGACAGGCGCGCAGAGCTCCCTCGGCATCGCCCGACCGCAGCAGCTGGCGCGCCCGCGCAGTCACAGCGCGCACGTCCGCCTCGGAAACGTCGGGCACCGAACCGGGCGGGCGGAGGGTCGACGTGTCGAAGTTGACCGACGAGTCTTCTTGGAGGAGGTCGATGTTGATGGTGCGCCACACATCGGTGAGGGTTGCTTGGGTGTGTTCGCGGATGATGGACATTTTGTAGAGGTAGTTTGGGAGCTCGAGGTGGGTGGGCTGGTGGAAAGGGGTTGTTAGGGGCTTTCGGTGGGTTTTCAGGTGGTTTGCTGGTTGTTGGTTCTGGTTTTCTTGGGCGGTTCGAGGGTCAAAAAGCAGTTGAATTGATCAGAAAGCTGTCTTGTGCTGGTACATCACCAGCTGTTGTGTGGTGAAGTTGGTGGTTTGGTTTGGAAAGTTGGCAGAAGGAAGCAGTCTGGAAATGGCGGCAATTGCCCGACGTTGAAGTTGGAGCCAACTCAGGAGCTCATCAGCCCCGCACTCGGTGCAGCTGTCTCGCTGAAATGTGGGGCCGGCCCGGGGCGGGACCCCACCAGCCGTTAGACCTCGAGCTCCGGGCCGGGCCGGACAAGAGGTCCCATTGTTTTGACTTTTGCACCCAACTCGTCCGGGCATCCAACACGGATCAACACCACGCCAGATATCAACATACTTCCAACATTGGTAGCTATGGACACAGGCAACTAAACAGCCCAACAATCATGCCAGGTGTGTGCTTCTGAGGATGACGAGACTAATGATCAATAAATGCACATCTCAGACGATTTGACAAGTAACCTCTCAGCAACCTGCGCACCTAGCCCAAGACGATGGAATTAAAGTGCATATCTGGACAGTTTATGAGCTGTGCTTGTCAACAATTGGCAGTCGAGACTCAAGCAACATTCTCATGCATGGCGATGACAATGTCTCTCTTTGGAGGATTCAGTTCAATGCTCACATGCCACAGGCCTGCAGATGCTCTACTCATGTAAGCAATATACTCTACCTTATTGTCATCTCCGTACCGACGCCATCGCAATCACATACCGTACTACGTAGAAGAATAATGGGTCTCAGACCGTTGAAGTGTTGCAACAACCGGCTGCTGTCCGCGGAAGTAAATCCTCTCTATTCCCAAAATGAAGTTTCCCTTCAACTGCGTCTTTACGAACCCGCCAATCGAACTCTCCCAGCTCATCCCGAAGAAGCTATACATTGACGCCCGGGCCTTCGAGTGCTACGCTGCCGGTTGTTCCCAAACACATCCGTCAAGAGAAGCACAGAGTAGAGGCTGTAGGTCATCATTGGAAACAGCCGTTTCCTGCAGAGACGTTGAAAGCCAAGGACTCAGCGAGAAACTGCACTCACAACTTGGTTGGGAAGGCAACCTTAAATGAAAAGTGAGAACTTTGTCAGCATTGAGCCAATATCGGAATCCTTCGTATAGGCTCTACGGCATACGATTCCCCATCCCGGTAACCCATGATCAAAGGCTCGAGAAACTGAACCATCAACCAGCATCCCGACGTTCCACTCTGTGTCTGGGAAAGGAATCTGCTTCGAGGGCCATTCCGCCCATCCCGGTGAAGGACTCCGGTCAGTCAATGAGTCATCGGTCTTCTTCAGTCGGCAAGATGTCAGAGTCCTCTCAAGCTTCACCTAATGTTTTGACCCAAATCGGCACATACGAGGAGTCCCGTGCAGACATATGTGGGATCGGAGATGCAGATAGCTTCGGGCCGTACCAGGACACCACCTTTACTCATCGTGGGGTAAGCAACTTTGCGAATGTCGATGCGACATGACGCGGACTCGACGGCTTTACAGATGAGGAGCTACTACTATTGTACCTTCGGGGAGCTGGGACTGACGGCAAGGGACTAGGAGATATAAGCCACCTCCAGGAGGTTGCTATTGTTGCTTCAAGCAGTCTAATGACCACCACAACCCCGTCCATCTAATAGGCCACTCCTCTCCTCTTCATGAGCTCAACAGACATGCGGACTTTAGGCCTGGGGTTCCTCGCCGTTACGGCGTCCTTGCTCCAGCTCACCACAGCGGCCGAGACAGTGCTGTCGCCAGTCTGGGAGTCCGTGAGTGTCACGCTCCCAGGCCGCACCGTCACAGTGAACCCTTCGGATCCGACAATCACCGTCACTGCCGCCGGGGCAGTCACCAGCTACGTTCCCGAATTCATCACCACCACGACCATCACTACCAACTGCATCACCTACCAAGAGAGCTTCCCCCCTCCCAAGTCCGTCTCCCGCGCTACAAAGACCTGGACGGCCACCTACACCACCGTCACCACCGTCACCGACACCAACCGCCCGATCCAAACCCAAACCTCCACCTACTGGCCCACCGTAACTGTCACCACGTCAGGCAAGTCCTACCTCGAATACCACTGCACCAACATAATGGTTATCGCCTACGCCGACTGGGAGTACCTGACGTACACGTGGATCAACGACTACGACGTCCACTGGGTGACAACTGCGTGTCTGACCTCCATCACCCGCTCGACCACCATCCCCGGGTTCACGCTGCCGTCGGAGCCCGAAACCACCAAGGCGGACTGGGAGTGGTTCACGGACCCGAACACGACCCTCGTCACCAAGCACACGGTCATCGTCCGCCTCGAGGACTTCGCCTCGCGCTTCGGCTACACGTCTACCGAATGCGTCAACCCCAGCCCTGTCACCACGCGGACGTACACCGCCGTGCGCGAGACGACCACGTACACGACGACGGTGACGAGCAGTGTGCCGGGCTGCGTGACGCCGACTCCGGGACTCAAAGAGAAAAGGGCGCGGGGTGAGATTGAGGAGAGGCAAGTCAGAAGCACCACGGAATGGTGGGAGGAGTATAGGGGCACGCCCGTGGAGGTGCAGACGGTGGTGTATACGACCGTGACGGTGATTAGCAATACGGTGTACACGCTGACGGGGACGGCGGTGGTGGATGTCGTGACAGAGGTGTTTCCGACGACGAGGGTTACGATTACCACGCGGACGGTGACGGGAGCCATGACGGTGTGCTATTAGAGGTGTCCGGGGCATATGGTATGTATGTACGTCTGTACATAGTTGTTCCCAAAGCCAGGCCCGTCGCTTGCGGAGAACAGGGAGGATACATGCCAAAGGGTCAGCTCGGGAAGATGGACAGGATTGTGCCCGAAGACCTGACATGATTTCTACTCCGGAACCGAATCTTGTTCTCGGGGCCACAAAGAGGACGCTTTTGACTCCCATGTGAGTGAGCATAGCAGAGTTTGGATTGTGTCCCTGTCTCTTGATACAGTACTCTACTTGGCCGTGTACTCAATGTATACATATTAGCACAGGACGGGCAGACGCCGGATCTCATGGATATGTTGATGGTCGGCCACCCCGCGAGGGCTTCGTCCTCTTCCTTCTTCTTCTTTCGCATTTTGGATTTAGCTGAACACTCTACTTGATTCTTCTGGTTCAGCCGTCATGGACAGTCGTTTTCCTTTTCCGTTGTCATATATTAAGCCATTAAGATACCTTAGGCATCTGAGAGGATGACAGATGAGGCAGTTCAGAAGACAGAGTCAGTGTTACAAGAGGATCCGGCCTAGATACTCCGTAGCTCGGATAGTGCCCCAGCCCGAAAACTCTTGAGGGTAGTCACAAAGAATGTACGGAGTATGCACACATGGCGGAAGCATAGTTGCTACGGAGGAGGTACCTGGTGAAGGCGAACACCTCGCTGACGTCCATCCTGTCGCTTTCCATCCCAACCCAAAGGAAGCACCACAACAACACAACGTCCAACCGAAGACAAGCCACCCTTCACCGGTAGTCCGGTTCAGACAATCAGGAAGCAAAGCGAAAGCGAATCCCGACTCCCCGGCACCGGAAACCGCGCCAAAGCTCCCAGATGTCTGGAACCGACCGACGGACCAGGCCAGGTCAGGAGACACGCCGGACCGGGTGGTGAGACCGGAACTGTGTCCGGACGTCTGGCCGGAGCCGGGGGCCGTGAAAACGGAGGAGGTCCCCAGAGGAACACAAGAGGGTGGACACAACACAAGGGAGGAAGAAGTGAAAACGGCGGCTGTGGATGAAGGATCTCAACCATCATTTCTTTTTTTCCCACTCGTCGTCCATCTCCTATCAACGCCTCTGTCCCATTCCCATGGTCACGGGCCAGCCATTTCTTGTCGACTTTCCCATGATTGTGAGAAGGAGTCGTGACACCCATTTAGCGCGTGTCCCGTGCGGCCAGCCACACCAGACCGTCGTTCCGCCTGGCTAGTGGGCTGTCCGTCCGTCCGTCCGGAGACGGAGGAGACAGCCAAGTCCCCAAGACACTGGCGTTGATTGACAGGCCCGAAAAAGGAAAGGGGGACGGAGAGAGAAGAACAAGTGTGGAGATTCTAGAACATCACAGCAGCTGAACCAGAAGTCTGGGAGCCGCCAGACAGGGGAAAGCGAGGGAGACTTTCTGGCCGGTCTGAAGCCGGAAAGGGGCCGCGGGTGGGGAGGGATTGATAGAGTCTCCACCGGAATCATTGCCATCGGGGCGAGGTGGAGGTTGGTTTGCGGGGCGGGAGATGCCGTGGTGGAACGGTGCTTGGTTTTGTGTTGGGTCTCTCATTTCACTTCACTGTCACTTCACTTCTTTTGTGTTGCGTTGCGTTGAGGTCACATGTGCTGCTGATGAGATGAGAAGTCAGGAGTTATCCTCCATTTGCGGCTTGTGTCCACCTCTACACTCTTTGACGAAACACAGAGGATCAACCCGGGGGTGGCTCGCACGGGCGGTAATGCCGGAGCCGAAATGCAGAGTTTCCAGGTTCACTTGACAGAAGTCCATCATGATGTGCTCGGCTGCAGAGCGGGAAGGCTGGTGCATTTCCGTGCCAGTGTATGTAGGAGGGGCGGGTGATTGACAGCTTCAATGCACAGCAGCAATCCAACTTGGCCAACAACATGGAGTCTGATATTCACCTCGCTTGTGTGAGCAGAATTACCTGACTTAGCTCATCAACAACAGCACTTCATCAACTTCCAAACTCAAACCCAACCTCTGAACCTCGAATTCAAACAGATGAATCAACAGGTCGCCACCGATGCTTGGATGGTGAGCAACGCAAAGGGGCAAGCCGCACTGGACCTCCAGGACTGCCCCTCCGCAGCGCTAGCGATGGTGTCCGGGGGCTTGCAGCGAGAACCACTTCACCGGGACGGCTCCGCGGGTCTGGACGCAGTGGGGCTGGTGTGGGCCTCTGTCCATAGCGCTGGAGCCAATGTCGATCGCGTGCAAAGCGTTCCATGGTGCGGGGCGTGATCGCTCCCTCAGGGGAAGAAGGGAGATCAGTGCGTTAGCTTGGCCACGACGGGCTTTGATGGTTGGAGGTTGTCACTGGTTAACGATGTGAGATGAGCTGGAGGTCCGAGCCTTGGTGAGAAAGCCGGGAGAGAACAAGGTTGGCAGAGGGACAGTCGAATCATCTTGGTCATGATGCTGGCAGCCCATCGAGAATGACCCTCCAGCTTCGTCCCTGGACCTAGGCTTGGTCCTCTGAGAAGAGACTTGCTGGGATGAACTGCAAGCTAGCACATCTTCCAGATCTCCTTGCATCTGCAAGCGTGGCCATCCATGCCTCCAGCAAAACGCATCTCAAACGGAACCTCAGGTTCTCCCCCTCACAGGCGACCCCCACCTTTCTCAGCGTTAGGTGGTGGTGGTGGTCGAGCCCGAAACGGTGCTGACCATGTACCTACGTGGGATGTCTGGCCTGCGTCTCAGCCCAGCGCAAGACAGAGTGAGGTAAGAATGTGCCTGAGTATTTGGTATAGATCCATACATCCATCCAAACTCGAGTCTACAACGCTCCTGATACTCTCAGCAGTTTGGAAGAAGCCGGGAGAGCTCGGTGACTGAATGGAACCAAACGGGCTTGCTTTATTAGGTAGTCGTCAAGGGAAGAGAACAATATCGTAGCGTTGCAGCGCAGGCTTCGAGAATATCTCGGGAAAAAAAATCACATACAAATTACCTACCTACCACAGCAGACCCAACAGCTCTTGTTCGCATCCCCGATGATGCAATGCAACATCGCCTCGTTCATTCTCGGGACACCCTCCCGAGGCGCGAGGCCTCTCTCTCATCTCACGTTGTGTTGGACGGAGCTCGCCTCTGCTGCACACGCAGCCGGGAGAAACGCATCAGTGCAGCGGCACGGCGCGGATGAGACGCCAGTACTTACGGAGCGCCTGTAGTACGCTACGTCAGTAGCGTCCGAGATGACAGCATTGTTGTGGCGGTGCTCATGAGTAGGATGTATGTGCCAAAGTAGGTATGTAGGATGACAGCATCGAGCGATGCCGGTTTTCTG
Source organism: Mycothermus thermophilus (assembly GCF_041956435.1). Classification (NCBI taxonomy): domain Eukaryota; kingdom Fungi; phylum Ascomycota; class Sordariomycetes; order Sordariales; family Chaetomiaceae; genus Mycothermus; species Mycothermus thermophilus. Next base: position 487,105 of record NW_027191432.1, on the reverse strand, counting down.
TCATCGGTTCCAGGCCGCTGATCAACTCGGCTGCGCTTTTGCACAGGTGTGGGGGGACGAGTTTGAACGGTCCATATCTATCAATCACCCTCTTGTCTTGATCTCCCTTTCTGAACAAATGCCGCAAGCCCTTCTTCACTTGCGATTGTTCCTCAAACAAGAGGTTGAATATCGACCCCCATGTTTTGTCTCGTTTGCGTGCGTGACATGGGAAATGAGGGAGAGCTCAGCCCAGTTGCCCGGTTGAGACATGGAATCAACCGAATCTTACGTTGGGGGAGGTTGGCGTGGTGGTGGTGGTGGTGGTGGTGGTGGTGGTGACGAGTGTGGGGGTCGCTGACCCAGCTCAGCCAGCCCAGCCACGATAGTTGGGACACCTTGATGTTCAGCAAGCTGTTTCTCCGTGGGATGGACATTTCAAGTATCAATGAGGCTTTTCGCCCCAACCACGTTGAAATGCCATTCATTTCCAGATGGGGATCGTGGGAGGAAAGCCGACGCGCGGGATGCCCGTCTCCCACTTCCAGTCCGGTGTCCGATTTTCAGCACCATCGTTCTGATAAACCGTGAGGTTGCTTGACCAGACATCAGTTCAGTTGAGTGCTTGCAGCTGCGGCCGCCTGCATGCATCATGCGGCAGCTCGGAGGAAGGAACAAACAAACCACGAATCTCGGTCGCCACCAACCGATGATCGGTTTTCTTCCGTTGCTTTTGTTCTTCACTTTTTCGCTTTGTTCTTTTTTCTTTCTTCATGTCCGGGAAACGGACTCGGTGCGGATGCAGGCCGAGGAGATCCACTTGAACCGGTCCGGGGGACGGCTCCGGACCCGCCAGGCGGTTGTTCCCGGCGCCTCGGCCCCTGAGCTGGCTCCACCTTGGGCCGGATGGAAGGTCGGGAGGTCTGGAAATGGAATGCGTGGTGGAATTCACTTAGGTTCACTTGCCCGTCTTGTCCCATCCCATTCCATGTGCACCATCCCTTCCTCTTTCGACAGGCGAACTTTTCCTTTCTTTTCACCTGCACTTGCCCCCGGTTTGTTCTGTGTCCAGGCCGGGTATTCGCAGGCCAACTCCCGGATCCAATAAACGTGCATTAGCGCCAGCCACTCACTTGTTCCAAGTTTGATGCCCGCGTGCTGGGCACACGGTTCCGCGCCCCCGGGAACCTGGCGAAGCGCTGGTTGGATGGAACGACGGCTCGAGACCGGCGAAAGCAATCGAAAAAGAAAACGCAGATGCAACAACACCTTTTCACTTCAGCTGGGCGTTCACTGTGTTCAAGAGACGGAACCTGATGGTTGGCGATTCGAGACAAAAAAACAAAGATCGATCGATCGCCTGCCAATTCCCGAAACCCAGAAGCATAGGGCGCAAGGGAGCAGCATGCAAAGAAACAACAGCAGGCCAGCAGCTTTCTTGCATCCGTTTTGTTGAGCATGTCTCATTCCACAACTGCTACAGTACGGATACCTCACTGTAGTTAGGTACCTCCTCAGTTTGTCACTCTCTCTGTCTGGCTGGCAGCCATGCAAGGGGAACATCCAACCGCATCACTTTTCTCAACCAAACGAGCCTTTTAACTTGCCGTTGTGACCTGATGTCGGATTCGTCGTCGCGAAAAAAAAATCCGATTGCTCTCAGCCCGCACGGCTGCCTTGTGTAACTTACCGCGGCTCCATTCAGGGGAAGCAGATGGGGAAAAAAACAAGAAGCGCAAATTCCCAGCCCGGAGACATCCAACAAGAGAACCAAAACCGGCTTGTGATTCCAAGGAAAATGGAAAACGAAAAAAAAAAGAGATGCGAAGATAGGTCCATACTTAGGTGCTTCTTTTGCCATCCGGTTTCCATCCGTCCCTGACTCACCAATCCTATGGAGTACAGCTACCCACCTCCGTCCCGTCCCGTCCAAGTCAGCGGCGCGGAACGACTGCCGGCTTTCCCGTCGTCTTTGCTTACCGTACCTACCTTAGGTATCAACCTACATACATCATCCATCGGTCTAAGGGACGTGGTTATTGTGATGCCTGGACCGGGCATGCAGCCTAGGCGAATATAATATGCATTTTATGTATGTATGTATGTGTGTATGTATGTATGTACACACCTAAGCGCCACAGCTTATTGCTTACCTGACCTCACTCTGTGCAACCTTACACACGTCTTCGGGTATGTATGTACGGTTCATGCATTTTATCTCAGCGACGACATGGTTGGCGGTACGCCAGACGACCAGCACCGTAGGTATTGCTCCGTCAGCGCTGTCTCATAACCTACCAGACCTCCGTCGCAAACCCTATTTCCTTTTAACCCTGATCACTGGGTTCACGTGCCCCAAAACCCATAACTCCTCCATCAGTCCTCCTGCACATGTCTGTCTACCTGTAGTCATACCCATCAACCGTAGCCATCGTAGTACCACCGCGATGACGCCGCGCTCTGTACGTACTCCATAGATATTCCAGTCAGAAAGCTGTGGCTGAATGACGCCAACCAATCCTATGTAACGCCGTCCAGTGCCTATTGTTACGTCACTTCTCTTTCCTCCATGTGATAGGGACACTGCCTTTCTGCCTCCTACACGTCTCACAACGGCCGGCCTTTACTTTGTGCTGTTGTGTTCCCCCGCGGCTGCAGGACCGTGCGTCACGAGGAGCCCTCGATCATCGAGCCGGTTCTACGGGTCTCTCCGCGTGCTGCAAGTTGCCGTCGGGAGACGGAGTAAACGGACGTCACACCCGTCCATTCATTGAGCTCATGGGAAACCTGGACACGGACCGGGTGTGCGCTTGCTTTGTTTGATCTGATGAGAGGATGTATCAATATCACCGAGGCGGTCACTGCGAGACAACATGAGGATGTTTGGATTATTCGGAAGTGAATTAAATATTGCTTCTAATTCCCAAAGCTGTGTAGCCACCTCCGTCTTGATGTCTGTGTAGGGTACATCTGTCTAAATCAAGGGGGGTATCTTCGTCGAACCTGGATCCAGCCCGGCGCCCTTTTCGTGGCCTAGAAAAAGCAAAAAACTCCTCCGCTCCCGTCCAGCTTAATTGTACAGAATGATATTTGAAACATAGTGCGATGTGACAGAGAAAAGGAAAAGGGTCGTCATGTGGTGTGATGACCAGTCCCCGCGAGGGGACGTAGCCATCGGAGAACAGAAAAGGGTGGTACAGGAGATGTAAAAACACAGGGGGAAAGTCTATATGCGAAAGCCAAATCAGTTTTTGCCCGCCTTTCCAAGTCGTATCCGAAAAGCCCAAAGTCCGTAAACCGTCAATGAGAAAAGGAAAGTTGCGCGTCGGCGCCGTTGGTTTCCGTTGTGCCCTCTGGGGACCAAACACGATCCGAACCGAGAGTAGGATCGAACGCCTCGAATGTCGTAGCGATCGGAGAATTAAGTAATCGTGATCGGTTGGTGAAACGGGCCCATGGGGCATCGGATCCGAATTATCGGCACGATCTGTGTCGTGGTAGTGCGCCGGTACAGTGCTGAAAATCAAGTGACAAATTGTCACGCCGCCAAAATAACCAGAAAACCATCCCGTCTATATCTTTGAACGCCGTGTGCCGCCAAAAACGAAACAGGAAATTCAAATGGGACATTCCGGGTATGCCCCATAACCTTGCTGCTGGGAAGCAAGGGCCCACGCGAGTCGCCGGTGCGACCCGTGAGACTGTGATTAAACGATGTATGTGAATGTCCGCTGCTATCGGGACGAATGTCGAAAGAGGAAAGGACGCAGGACATTAAAACGGAAATATCGCAAATAGGATGTCTGGAAGTCGGAGAAGGTCGAGGGATGCGGAGCGAAGTTGCATGCTGCACACACACTGCTATGCGATGCGTGGGATGTCGCATGTGGGATTGGCCGGCGATCCGCGCCGGCACAGATCACGGGACAACGCAATGTCATCGCCTCTGGGCATCGGTGGTGAACACCTTAGTTAGGCTTCGGCGGCGGGGGCTTGGGAACGCCGGTCGTGTCGTAGGCGCCCCGGCCAAAGTTGACAAGCTCAGATGGTGACGCGATCATTGTGGAGTCTGGTGAAACTCGAAATGAACTGCTCAGAGTTGTTAGCACTCGCGTTGATGAGAATGCCCATGGACACTGGCATGAGGAAACCAAGGGCGCCCGGCACGGAGCTGAAAAAAAATTCCGAGCTCAGGAGACATGCCGCCAGGGACCGCAGTAGTGACTCACATTTCAAGCACCTCGAAGGTGATCCAAGTCGCTGTGTACAAGGGAGTGGGCTCCTAGGCCGAATCGTATGCAGGGCCGGATAAGCGCAGGCTTGTTGGCAAGTTCGATTGGAGCTGGGCGTCGCGGTGTGCAACCAACGGGATTTCGAAATGGTGGGTGATGGTTGATATGAATTTAACTGGCGTGATACTGGAACAGGGCACTCGAGTTGCTCGTTATTGGTGGCCGAGGTGACTGAGTCTGTTCTTCCAAGGGCTGTGATGTGTGGCCTGGTTGGCGTGGTTGTGGACGTGAGTGTCAAATAAGGGAAGGCGGCCGCGGATGTTTGAAGAGATTAGAGTCGATGCTAGTCCAGAGGGATGCCCAAGGATGGGGGAGGAGGAGGAAGATATAGATAGAGGCCCGGTGGAATGGATGGTGGATGTGAAGATGGGAATCCAAGGGAAGGGGACCGATGGGAGTTCCAGCCATAAAATAAAGGGATGGGCACCCGGGAAAGTCCTGGAGCATGTTATTAGACACTGCTTTTTTCCCAGGCATCCCTGTCCATGCACCCCGGACGGTCAATTCGAGTCTCTCAGCTTTCAGGTCAGGTACCTGGCTGCTAGGTACCTGACCCCTGACTCCGTTACGGCCTGGCCACGCGGCAACACCGTTAGCTAATGGAACGGGTGGGGAACGAAAACGGGATCCCAATTTGGCAATTACCCAGCGCGAGTTTCATCCGGCCGGGAGGGCTTCCACTCCTGGGTCCAGCGGAGACGCTCCGCGAAACTGGCTGGGACATGGGACATGGGGTGGGACAAAGGCCTCAAACGCAGCCCTGCTGGTTCACTTGATGCTGTCGTAAGGTTCAGGGTACCTGCATCTGTCGTGAGCTCTCAGCTTCGTGGAAGCCAGCATGATCTGAGCAGTGAGCACTCGGTTCCCGTCAAAGCCACGCTCTGTGTAAGGTGATATTCTTTTCGCCAACCTCTGGGGGCTGTGGAGGACAAAGAGTGGACTCAGATGTAGGTAGATGATGCGAGTGGCTACGGTCGCAAGGCGACGAAGATGGTGATGCCGCGTCTACGGCGCCCCATCCAAGCCCATGCACGGGGGATGGCTGTGGGTCCAGGTGTCAAGGAGGGCAACCGGGCTGTTGGGACTAGAATCCTTCTTTCGGAAGCATGGCCCAAGACAGCGAGGCCGTGGATGGCAATGCAAACAAAGCTTCTGGAAAAAATCGAAGAAGAAAAAGTGACTCGCGAAACTGTTTGCACGGATCAGACGGGACGGGTTCGCCGGGATGGGGTGGATGATGGGAGATGATAAGTGAACACACAGCCGTCCATGGTGTCGAAAACTTGGAAGAAGAAAAAAAGGAGCAACATTGGAAATGTCAAGAGGCGAAGAATGTGAGCAGAACGGGTGACACTGTACGGAGGTGCGTACATACAGAGAGAACACTGGGACGACGCCCAAGAACCAAAAACCATGGGAGAGAACAGAGGGTCAACCAATTCGGGGACTTGCCGCCCCTAAACCCTTCTCAAAAGGGTCACTTGGCTGCATTCAAGGAAAGCAGCATCATCACATTGGCCAAGATTGGCAACCACTCTCACCACACAAGCCAAAGTTTCTTCCAATTATCCCCCAATCAGTCGGCTGCGGTTCACGGACTGCAGCCCTAATCAGAGATGTAATCAGCCACCACAGCATCGCACAACATTTTTCTCGTCGAAATTGCTACTTTACACCGAGGTAGGATGCTCTCCAAGTTGACTCAGGGCAAACGTCTTGGTCACAAGAGGAATCGCCGCCGAAAAGAATGGAGGAAGGGGTTCGGGCTGTCCAATTGCACAACTGAAAACAACACCATTCATTTGCTCTGGATGTGGATCCCCGATACGCTGGCCGAACTGCATTCATGATCCATACTTACTTGGTTCAATGTCCCGTTTTCCGCTTTCTCAAATGAAGCTCAGCTCCCATGGACGTAAGTGTGGATGCTGGACGAAAACAATGTCTCTCCGTTCACATCCAGCACATACACCATCCCTTACCGGCCACCTAAACGTCGTGCTGCGATGCACCTCGTTGAGACAACATCATGATGATGGTTGAGCATCCAGTGTCACACACCTCAGGCATCATCCACCGCTACCATCTCGGCGGTCCGTGATAGGCCGGCTGCGAGATGTCGTGGCATTGCATCAATTCATTGGTTTCGGTGCTGATAGCACAAACGCCCATACGCCGCAGTGTTGGCTCACTGGAGTCCACGTTGACCGCCATGCTGTGCCCTGCGACCTTCTGCGGCTTGGGTCGATGGTCGGATCGGACCCTCCGACTTACAAGACACCTTTCATCTCAGGCAGTCAGTCAAGGTGTCCCACCGACCATGACACCGCTCCGATAGGATACGGCATGCCGTCATGACTCTCATGGCTCTACCTAGGTTGATCTGGTATCCCACAGTGATCCCCTTGGCCTCCTCTTGTGGAGCAGACCGGACCCGGGTCCATACTCCCCGGTGCAGCACTGTCCAACCAAGTTTCCGGATTATGGCCGACAATGAACATATCATGTGCCTTTCCCGTGCCAATTTGTGTTTGGCGACCGTCGGATGTACATCCGCTATAGAGCTGCAAGTCTGGACGAACAACAGGTCGGTCCCAGCGTCTCGGGACGCTAGCCTGCATGGTGCAACATGCACTGCAGCAACCGGCATGACTCGGGCGTTTGCTTTGCTTCCATATCGAGTCTTCGCCTTCTATGGGAGCTTCTAGCGTGTCAGATGCGCAGCAATATCCCCGTCGATGACGCTGGATCCCCGCGCCACCATCCATGAGCAAATCTAGTCAAGAGGTGTCAAGGCCTATGTGCGCAATACAATGAATTAATGGGGGGTCCGATATGCATCGCTGGGTCAAGGTTCGCGGCGGCGTTGGACTTCTACCCGGTGTCAGTGGCCAAGTTGGGCTTCGAGTCGCACAACAAGGCGGACTGGGGGGCGGTCCGAACGGAAATAGATTTGTGCCTGCTGACGAGGACTCCGACAGAGGGCAACAGGTTACCAGATCCGGGGGCATGTATTGTTGTGCTCACAGAGTTCGTGTATGTGAGTGTCCGTTTTCAACTGTCGAACGGTCTCTCGACAACATCAAACGGAGCATCCCGATCATCATCCGCCCCTCCTCCGGCTCGGGCTGGCAGAGGATGTCAGTGTATGATGTCCAATGCAACCATTGACGGGAGAATCCTCCGGCATTCCCACTCCGATGTGGGGAACCCTTCCGATGTATGCCCAGACCGGCAGCCCAGCAACCAGAACGTATCGCCGGCGAGAGCGGTGAAGACATGCAGTCTAAGGTCGCGCGTGCATGCGACCGATTTGCTGGCGCCTCCCAAGCAAGGTGAACGAAGTCGAGACCATATCAGATCGACAGACTAATGTCACAAGGGCCATGCGATGATGCCTAACATCATGCTCGTGCATGCGGGATGGTAGCGCCGGCGGCAAGAATTCATCAAGACTCTCACCTCGAATGCACGAGGCGGGTCTCCTCGGCCCACGCCGCTCAGCTGGGAGGTTGACCAAACAAACAACCAACTGGCCGATGAAATCTCGGATGAATTGAACGAGAACCGTGAAATGCATCTGTTCTTGTTTCGGACAGAAGAGGACGTATCACATGAATCCTACGGACGCAATCATCCTACACCTTGCGCCCGTACCCGGGCGATCGTTCGGATTTTTCTTCAGCGCGTCGCAACTTGCCTCGTCCCCAGATCGTCTGTCTGTTGAGGCCGTAAGTATGACACCAAAACAATGCGAGCTGGGTCCTGTCCGACTAATGTCTGCTTTCACATAGCTCTGCCGTGTCTCCATTGTATCGGTCAAGAGGACCGGAATCCGAGGTCTCAAAGTCTGTTCCGCTGTACAACCTGCCGCGAGCGATGACGACTCATTAACGGCACCGATCCTCACCACAGACTCCGAGACATTATCACAGCAGCAAGCGTAGTCTCCAAGAGGACTCTTCATGAATCAATCTAGCTGAAGCGCACGTGCCTCTCCTGACCTCAACCAAGCTGCCGGTATCCGCGACCCCGGCCATTGAATCGCCAACCCTCGCGCTATCGACCCGACATCTGCCCCAATATCAATCCCAGCGGGGCCCAATCGCCCGGCGGTTTTCCCGGCCAAGTCAGGGGCTGTTGAACATTCTCCTGTCTTGGTGAAAGTGAGCGAAGCCTGGCCTTGACAGCTCGCACGAGGACCCTCGTGGTGGCTTTTGGGTGGCGAAAGAAGGCTTCCAGAAACATTCGAAAAAAACAAAGAGCTTCATCCTACACTGCACTAGTGCGTCCCAACCCACCGGGATCAAGCCCCATTCTCGGGCGCGAGGCGCGCTGGCCCGTGCCGCCCCGGACGCTCACAACCACGATCGATCCACGCGAACGGGACGAAGAGGGCGAAAGGCTCAATACAGCATCACCTCCCTTACACGAAAAGGAGGCGAACTTCCATAGGCGAGACGGTTCTTTCCGTGGTTGTACATACGGAGTGCATGTGTCCCATCGGCCGTATGGGTTACAATCGCACCAAGCCGCTGGAGTATGTACTTTATGTATGTACATACAATGACACCGTATTCGTTGTTTGGCCAATCGAGCCGCCTTATTGTTCAAAGATAAGTATAGAGAGGATTATCTGTGCAGTCCCTAGCTAACTATACTTTACTATGCACAGATTCTCGGTCGTGGTGTTACCACTGAGTCATATCGTCTAGACAGCGTTGAAAGATGACGCGGCCATGTCACCAGTCCAGCTGAAGCGACACGTATCAAACTTTTGACGACGCAAGTAAGTGTTCCCATGATACGTCGACAAAACATGACTGCTTGCCTTTCTCAGGAGGCAGCCATGGCATCGCGATGTAACCGAGCTTGGGGCCCGTGCTTGAAATTAAGGGCGTTGCCACATGGAAGCGTGCCCTTTGGACCCCCAAATCCCCAACGCTCTGGATCGCTTGCGTCTTCCTGGTCAGCCTGGTGCATCGACGTCCCACGTGCAGCTCAGTCTGTGGTGCCACTCTCAAGCGTTCGTGCGGCGACACAGGGCGAGGCGAGAAACGCCTTGAAGCTGGACAAGGCTGTTGCGGCCAATGAGGCAATGCCTGAGCTCTTCTGGACGACATCGAAACCCCTTTTTCGATCGAATCGGAGCGCGTTTTGTGGCGATCCCCAAGCGCGGTACACAAGGTCCATCGCGCTTTGAAGGAATTGCCGGCTCCGTTTGGTGGACAGAAAACGGTCCGATTGGAGGTACGTACTCCGGAGTACCTACCGCTTGGCCATGCTGCCCAGCGATTTGCGCTGCGAGGACGGGCTGATCTGGCCGGTCGCCGTCCGGTACCTTGCAGGCGGAGCCGTGGCAATGCCGATCGAGAGTGTACCTGCATTAGCCTCAAAGCAACAGCAGCACGGGCGTTTGATGGGGCTTCCAGTCCCAGCCTGGCACTGCCAATGGCATCTCCACGTCTGAAACACTGAAACGCAAGTATCTGGTCACTTCTCACATCCGCCTCATGGCGGCTGGAGAGCCCATTCGTCCGTTCAAACCTCTCGCCTCTGCTGCCAGTTTGTTTGCTTTTTGCGCTGTCTTTGGAAAGAAACTGGCAGAAGAGGCAGAGCCCACAAGCAACAGAGGCGACTGGATTTTGGCCCTCCCGTCGACCTCCATCAACATGCGGCACACATGGTACAGCAATACTTTTCCTTGAAACGCAGGACCAGGACTCCCTGCGCGGATCATGCGGGCAGAGGCAAGGCGAACAACAAGCTGCGACGGAGCGCTTAAGGGAATCCCCCATAGATCGACATCCAGCCACTACACTAACCAACCACCACTAAGTCCTCGAGATCTGCTACTCGCGCCGTCGACACAGTGTCACCACATATAGCTCCATCACTCCCTCCCTCACGCATTCCCGTCACGTCATGTGACGAGGTCTGGCTCGTCACCTGAGACCTCAACTTTGCTGTTTGTGAAGACACCGACCAAACTGCAGGCAATTCTGCTATGGAGGACGAATGCCATGGAGCTTGGCAAGCCATGAACGGAAGCGCATTTGCAACAAATGTCTGAGATATCGCCGCCAAAATGTGATAGACGGCACCAAAAACGATGGATCGAGTAGTCTATCAGATCCCGCATACTTTTGTTGCTGCTTCAGGAAACGATGGACAAGACGGGAAATCCAGAACTGACGGACTGCCGCCGTTTGTCCGTCCCAACAGCCACCAACGCACCAACCACACCGGCAGGGGCCAGCAGCGCAAGGACCGGCTTGAGCATCCGGACTGCCGGTCACCATCAACACAAGTGAAGACAACAAACGGAGGAGAGCTGGCCTTGACTAGGGGCACAAGTGAAGGAAGAAAACGGAGGTCATCCTGGCTGACAGAAACGGACCAGACCCACAGGATTGCCTCACCTGCGTCCCGAAACAGCAATGCGTCCCAACCTTGGATCCCAAAAAATTTCCAGAAGACCCGACGGAATCTTTGGCGACGATGAGGCTAGACTGCTTTGAGAAGGCGGCCGCCCATCGCCATGGCGCATCGAAATCAAGCAATCCCCACAGGAACCGTCAGGATGGAGAGGTGGGTGGAGTCCCGGTGATTCTTGTGTGTCTGAGATGTTGATTGCCCACGGTGTCTTCTGTCAAAAGCGACACTAGTTCCAACATGTCACTGTGTGTGTTGTTGTTGTGCCTGCAGCGAAAACACAGCATTTCACACCTCTGCTCACGCCATGGCGGACGCCACCACGGGCACTGGGCTTCGGGCACGGAGTTGTCTGCATATCGGTTGGGAGCGTGCCGTCGCGGGCCTCTCTCTGGTGAGCCTGAGAGAATCAACGCCAGCAACCACCACCACCACCATGTGTGAACTGCAACAACCACAACTACAGACGTCAACTTCTTCACTGTGTTGACAGGCCGCAATCTGGATGGGCAAATTGCGCTTCGACCACCGTCCCCAAATTTCGCACCAACACAGCTTAGCCAAAACGTCTCATGTGCTGCACCACGGCCCGAACGAGATGACCCGGACAAGGGGGTCTCGGACGGTGGATCCATGGTTTGGTTTTCCCGTCCATTCCCAAAAGCGCTGCTGTCGGTCGGTGGGCACCTCCCACCCAGCACCCCCTTGCTCTGCTGCACCACGCGACCCGTGCGGATCCCCAAGCTTGCCTTTCCAAACTTGGCCTTGGCCTCTTTGCCAGGAACGGGTCGAAGCGGGCTGTGCTGCGGCCAGGAGGTCGACCACCCCTTGCGTGTTCGGTCCGGGGATGGAAAACTTCTGGAAACACGCATGGAAGCAATCGATGGATCCACTGATGAAGCTTGCCCTGGGACACCAACCGTTCACTCTTCACCTCCGTTGCATCCCACCCAAGAACTATCTTGACCCTTGTCTGTCACTCACACCCACCCACCCTCAGGTCTCTCTGCCCAGTGGACAGCTCCCACACACCTGCTTCCTCCGGTCACCCTGTTCGGGAACTTGTCCCGGGAAGGGGAAGACGGTAAAAAAAAAAGATTTTTCTTGCAGCCAAAAACCTTGTTTCCAGTTCTATTCGCCGGTCAACAACTTGGGTAATATGTGGATGTGGGCACTCTCACCTTGACTCACCTTGCTTCACCTGAGACGGGCACACAGACACCTCACGTTCACAAGACCAACAGCTTTTTCCCGTGAGCAGGATCGTAAGTAGCCAAGGCTCTCGGCTCTTCAGTCATCGACCGTTATGATGGGGCCGCACATGGAGGATGGAGAAATATTGGGGGCTTAGCATTCCGCTTGTGCAGCTATTCCGCTCCGCTACCAATAAAACATGGTTCTCGATCATGGTGCTCACTCTTGGAGCGAAAATTTTCACTTTGTTGATTTTTTTGTTTCATACTGTGTATTTTAGGACTATTGATAAAGGTTTTCGCTCTTTGTTTTTCTTGGCCAGACGTCTTGCTGAGTGGTTTTGCGGCCGTTTGCTTGTCTGCTGCGTTACACTCCGATGATGCGTGTAAGGACGACATCTTCTACCTTGGTGATTCACAAAAAGTAATGCTCCACATCCAACATAGTTCCACCAGCTTACTGTGTTACCGACGGCACGCTTTGTGTTCGAGGGATGAAAATAATCAGGGATAATTTGCAGGACTTTTTCTTCTTCGCTCCGTGGCCAGAAGTAACTCGGGTATTTTGCCCGCTTTTCTTTTCTTTTTCTTTTTCTTGTCCGTGCACGGCACCGGGACAGTCTTCCGTGAGACAGGGGGGTCCAGTTCGCCCAGCCCAGCCAAGCCCAGTCCACTTCAATCAAGTGAAACCCCCAACCAAAGGCCCGAATCCTCGGAACGTCTGGGGAAACGGCGAGTTCGTTTTCACTTCTTCTCCCACTTCTTTTCTTTTGTCACTCGCTTGTTCGGTGGTTCGGTAGAGTGGAACGGCCGGAAGGGCTCCGGATGGATTCCGGATAGGATTCCGGATGGAAGTGGTGGAACTAGCTGATTTGCTAGAGGATGCTGATTTTTCTTCTTTCCACGCTCTTTTTTCTTTCGTTCGGGTCTTCTGTCGCCGATCGGTGGATCTTTCGCCTCGATAGTTAGTTAACCACCAGCCCCGTTATGGTCCAGAACTTCACGACGATCGAGATAGGACACGATAGTGTCGAAGGGGGCGACAATCCTCATTGTTCTGGAAGTCTTCCGTAGCAACGATTGACCCCTATGTTTTGACATTAGTTTTACTCTCTAAGCCTCGCCGACAGAACTATTGGCCGTTAGGTGTTCGCCGTCGGTATGGAACATCTCAGTGAGTTCAATGCCCAGCCTTGTCCCTCAGGAGGTGGCAAAACGATTGCCTCCTTACCTGCTCAGACACGTGGGAAGCCAAGCGACGTATGACAAACCATGGACACAGCAAACAACACCATGACATGGACCATCATGACTCTGTACACTACATACTGTCCAGCTGGACCAACAAAACATCACAGAAAAGACTCGCGCAACAGCATCACACCACCACCAGAAGGTCCGAGCGGGTTTCGCCGTACTTAGTGTACTTATTCGGCCATGAATCCGAAGGAAGGATTCGGCATGCCCCCTTCACCGGTTCGTCCGGAGACAACCGTGTAAGCAAGCCCAGCAGGGCTGGGATCCAGGTTCACAACGGCAACCAACAACGCGGGATTTTTTCCGTCGGGGTCTCGCTGGTCGGCCTCAGGAACGGACACGAACTGGTGTGTGTCTGTGTTCTCAGCCATCGGGTTGCCGAACAAACTCTGCTCTTGTGAGACGATGATTTCTCGCTGGAGGTACTCTGGATAGTTAGTTCTCGAATCAAACCCGGCTTCTCCTACACTAGACCAGGGGACCTAGCAATGGTGATGCCGTCAGGAGCTCAGTGGCTAGAAACTGGACATGCGTAGTGCTAGTTCCGGTACTTTTGCCCAGCCGGGTACCGTACACTACCTTGCCGTGTGCTGTTTTCAGATGGTGCACGAGATTGCTGATGGGCACGGACTCTTAACAGCAGGGCCTATTAGGTAGTGTAGCGGAAAACCACGGTAAGTGCTGGTAAAACTTGAGACCTACAGATGGTCGGGAAATTCATCCTCGACTTGTGAGTCATCGCGTCGAGTCGTGTCGAGTAAAGTGGACTTGACCGGTTCGACTACCGACCCGTCTGTGCCGTTGTTACGCATGAGGTAACAAGGGAAATGAGCGTTAACGTGTCTTTTGATGACCTGGTGTCAGCCTTGTCCATTTCCGTGGAATATGAGAAAACGGATCGACGGCTGACATGATGTCCATATGCACCGTTGCGACCGAGGTTACTCTGCGTCCCCGAGTTCGCAAGGAGTGTGCGCGTCCATGGTTCCAGGTTGACGCGAGTTTGGGTCGAACCAAACTTCCCCGGCGATCCATCCATGCATCTATTTATTACTACAGGTTGGTTGGTTGGTAGTTAGGCAGTTAGCACTCACACACTTGGGTCGAGTGCTGTGGAAGCAAGCCAAGTATCATCTCTCAGTCTTTGACATTGTTATCACAATATTTGGTCTAGCACGCTCATGTACAGAGTACACAGAAAAGCAGGCAAATAGATCTTGTCGGAGAGAACGGTGCCGGACAACACAGCCACCCCGAGTCTTGCTGTTCACTTCACCAACAATATCGATGCCTCGGTGATATGGAGTAATAGTCTTGGATCTTCTTCCTCTTCTCTGTACTACAACCCTCCGGCGAAACTGACTCCCCGAGGTTGTCATGTCCCAGCCTTTGCCCAGACGGTGGGAACACAAACACAAACTTACAGAGAGTCGCATCGTGTCGCACAATGCATATGTCTATAACCGTGGTAGCTGGGTTCAGGTGATGGGATTATCAAGGCTATAATCCGTGCGACCGCATGCATAGTACCACATCTGCGGCTATGGTCGGCTGGTGGCAAGTATAGTGAGATGTATCAATGCAGTGGCTCTGCTTTGAGACGCAGATATTGTGTTCTCGGGAAGGGACAGAATACATACTAGAGATTAAAGATGTGTGTGTGGCAGCGTCTTCCAGGCATCCGAGCTAGGTATATATATCCCAGGGCGTCACAATGTTCCAGAGCAGTCATCAGCTATCTTGTCCAAGAGGTTGTTCGCTGACATGACCTGTTTCTGAAGAATACTCGACCAAACATCCGTAACAGCTCGATTAGGGCGGTGCGCGGCCAAACGATCGTGACGCAAACCGCAAGACTCCCGGTCCGTCACGACCATGTCCTGCGCCGGCATGGCTTCTAGATACACACAACCTCTGGCAACGTTCGTGGACGGTGAGTGTCGTTGGTCTTGCCAATGGGAACCAACTGTAGCCAGAAGCATGCTGTTCCCCGATCAAACAGTGCGATCGTTGCGCTCCTATGACATCGACTTCTTGAAGATTGACGCCAGAATGGTCAGTCCATGGCATAGAGTCTAGAGCGAAGCTTACTGAGGATGGAGATACAATAGGGTCAAGGTCTCCACGCCGTCTCAGCCAGGTGTTGTGTATGTTAGATGGCGTCTCCAGGGAGGGAACTGCCCTAGTGAACTACACGTTGCGGTTCTGGAAGCAGCTTAGGAGTTGTCCTGAGTGCTGAGGATATTTGAACGAGCAATTCCCTAGTCTCGAAGGGGTTGTCATGGTAATTGTTGCTCGTGTCATAGCATTCCAGATCCCAATATCTGCAGGTTCTCAAGACGCACTGAACTATCTACTTCACATGAACGAACAAGTCAACACTCAACGGCTGTTATCGACCATCACTATGGAGGGAAAAGTTGTCCATCTTCTCCCAAGCAAGGCCTATCTATGTTTCCATGAGGAAGTGAGAACCGGAACGTTAAACCTCTTCCCAGGTCCACATAAGTATAGCCTGGTGCCCTTCTTCCTAGATGCTGAACCCATCAACAAGGCCTCGCAACAGCTGAAGACATCACCCTCTCATAACCCCGCGGCTAATGAAGCCGATGAAAGCAAACTACCACTGCCATACGTATGCCATCATAAACGGACTGGTCAACATCATCCCCAAGGTGACATAATATCTAGACGACAGCAGTCAAGCATGAACATCAACCACCACATTACGGTAACAAAAGAAAAAGCCAATGAATAATTAATAGCAAAACACAAAACGGTCTTCAACACGAGAAACAGAACAAGCCCGAGGAGGCATAAAAAGTAAAAAGATTTGCGCCAGCCGCGAATCGAACGCGGGGCTCATCGATGGCAACGATGAATTTTACCACTAAACCACTGGCGCTGTGATCAGGTAATTGCCTGATTGGGAATCAGGTGTCCACACTTCACCTCATATGCTGCTACGTTGCGGAGACCTCAGACTTGCCGGGTCAAAATCATTTCAACATCAACAGGAGAACGGGGAGGAAGCGAATCTAGAGCATTTGCTTGGTCTTCCAGGTTGTTGAATATCTCTCGACTTGCTGTAGCTTGGAGACTTACCGGACCGAGTTGGTGGCTTGGTCGGGTTGCCATCAGAAACTCAACAATATGAATCAAGTATTGCTTCAAAGCCTGGCATCCATCCCAACATCTCACAATCAGCAGGGGGACACTGGCGGAGTGTGTACGGAAGCAAAATAGATAACAAGAAGTCTAAACAACATCCAGTATGCGGAACTGATGGGATGAGTTGCAACCCGGTGTCTCTCAACTCCCTGCACTCATTCATGGCTTGACACAACTTCACTGACAACCAGGGCCCAACCTGGAGAGACTCATCAGTTTGTACATAATTCACGCCTCTCATAGGGGCGTCTCACGTCTCATTTCTCCCCGCCAACCATCAAATGGCCGCTGCTGCTGTGACTCTAAACATAAATACATAGACCATCTCCCAATGCATCCCTTCCAGTCCGATGCCCTTCTTTGCTCATTGCTGGGACCGCTTCGCGGGATGAAAACAAACCCCTCCCCGAAATCCTCCCCCCAACCCACAATGAACCCCCTCCATACCAAACGCATTATCGTTCCATCCCAAATTCGCCAGGTCCCTCGCTGAAGCATCCAGGAGCACCCAAGAGCATTACCTCATGTCCCGCCAAAGCATGGCTCGGAACTCGTCTGCTCCTCCACCTCCTCCGCTATTCCACGCGCCCGCCGTCGTTGCAAAGATGATCAATGTTTCACCCCTCTTCTCCTCTGCTAATATCCTTCCCTGAGGTGCCGGTAGGAATGTGCTTGCCGAGTTCCCCCCCCCTCGTTGTGTGTCGTGTGTCGAGTCTTTTCCTCCCTCCCCGGGAGAGTGCTGGATGTTTTCTCTTCCCCCTGCCGAATGTGTCGAGGCCCTTGTCCCCCCTTTAAGATGTAGAATCCTCCACCCTCCTCCTTCGAGATGAGCTGATTTCTTCCCCTCCTCCTGGACATGTCTGAATTCTTGCTCCTCTTCATCTTGGATGTGTCGAGTATCTCTTCTCCTCCTCCTGCTGAATGCGTTGAGGTCACCTCCCCCTCGATAACTCCCAGTCGAGGAGGGAGGGGAAAGATGAGGAGAAAGAACAAATTTCCTCATCCTCCTCCTCCTTTTGAATGTGTGTGTTGAGGTCCCCTCCCCCGTCGTTGATTCCCAGCTGAGGAGGGAGGGGAGGAGAGGGAGAGGAGGAGGAGCAGGAGGAGGAGAGGAGAGAAGAGGAGCAAGACAGAGAATGAGGGGAAGAAGGATGGTGAGAAGGAGGGTGAGGGAAAAGGGGAGATGAGAAGGAAGAGCTGGGGGGAGAGAAAATTGTAGGGAGGGGGAAAGACTGAGTGAGGGGAGAGGCGGCACTTCGGCGAAAGGAAAATAAAAGCAGAGAAAAGGATGAAAGAGAAGGCGGAAAACGCCAGCGAGCGGGCAGGCAGGCGGACAGAAAGAATGGTGGAAGAGCAGACAAGAAACCAATGCTAAATGACAGGAATGAAAACAGCAGCAGCGCCCAATCGTCCTCGTCTCGTCTCGTCTTGTCTTTCCCTCTCAGCCAAACCCGGTCGAAAACCTGATGAACCCCATCTCCGAACTGATCCTCCCCCCAAGAGACACCATCATGATGAGTGAAAAAAATTAAGACAAACCGACCATTCCCGCCGTTCACCCTCTCCATGTAATCCCCGATATGCTGAGAACGCCAGGCTGGTGCTGTGAAGAAGGAAAACAAAGTGACTAAAAAAGGTATGAAAAACAGGAAGCCTGAAAGACGAAAGGGGAAAAAATAGAAGACAAGACATCGAACAAGAGCCAAACTTTCTCTCGCTCTCATGTGCGGGCATGTCGGTGATGTCGGTGACTTCGATGTGGTGCTCTGTGAATCGTCGAAAAATCGAAGTTCAAAACGCGGCCAGCCGAGGATCGAAATCGCCCTTGTGTCCTTCTCGGACGACGGTTGTTATCGTCAACAATATTCATGAACAAAGGCCGTTATTTTTCCCATCCAGAACGCTCCCAATCACAAACCCCTAACCGCTTCTCCAGTGGATCAACACTCAGCGGCCCTCTGCAGCTGCTCTCGCATCTCGAGACGCGCCTGCTGACGATGCCACATGAGCGAGCGCCACTTGTGCACCTAGCTGCGGTCGCGGGGCAGTGACGAGTCCAGCCTAAGGTACGCGTCCTGGATCGCCCTGATCTCGATGCCGTCCATTTCGAGGGCGACAAGCCAATCTCGCAGCTGGATGTTTTTGCCTTTTTCCTTATCCTCGCGCCACGTGCCGAGGCGTGGGTATCTCGGGTCGGCCGTGAGAGTGGTCTTCTCCGGAGCCTTGTTGGCGCCTCCATCGCCACCGGCACCGCTGCCGCTATCACCACCGCCCGCAGAGCTGCCGCTAGCCTTGGGCGTGCTGGGCGTACTGGTGGTGGCTTTCTGCATCCACGTGTATTCCTTTCTCTTCTTGCGACCGAAGCCGCCCATGACGGTGCTGAGGGTTTGGTTGGTAGAGGCGATGCTGGAGGCTTCGGCGAGCTTGGCGCTCTTCTTCAGCTCCTTCTTGGTCGGGGCCTTGGTAGGTGCAGGCTCGGTCTCGGGAGCGGCGCCATCCTTAGGGGCGCTGGGAGCGGCAGAGCCGGCGCGCGAGCTGTCCTTAGCGGGCTCGGGGTTCAGGCGCTTTTGGCGTTTGCGGAGACGGGCCTCTTCAATGTCGCGATCCAGCCGGGCATGCTCGCGTACGGCTTCCATTAGATTGCGAGGGCCGTGCTTAGCGCCCTTCTGCATGGCCTGGCCAGAGGAATAGTCGTCGTAGGAGCCTATGGGAGAAGGTTAGCGATCAAAAACAGAGAGAGTCAAACACAAATGAACATACGCTTCCGCGAAATCCCGTTTACGGTGTCGTCAGGAAGCGAGTCAAGGCCAGTCCGAAGAGGCACCGCGACATCAGCCCATTCCGCAGGAATCTCTCCATGAGATGTCGTCTGACGATGACGAGCGACAAGGTCGGCGTCCTCGAGGAGTTCCCGCAGGCGGTGCCTGGTCGCTAGGGATAAGAGAGCCAACTGGTCAACCAGATAGGCGTCATGGGGAAGGAAGGAGCCCGTGGTTACAACCATGGTGCCGTCAGGACCCGGCTGTGTTGACACGGTGACCTTGGGAGGAGCGACTTCCTGAGCCGGGCGCAGCTTTCCGAGAGGATTAGCATTCTTCAGGTCGTGATTGAGGCTGAGACCAAACTCCTTGGCGATCTTGTCCATGCGGTGATGAAGGTTGGCGATGCTGAGGAATGGATCATTGAGCTCATTGAGGCGGGAGATGGCAAGTCTGCGGGCCGCCTCGTCCCAGGCACGCCGAGCAAGCTCGGCCTCGTATGCCTCCTGGCTCATCTCGGTGGCCTCGCCAGGCTGGTTCGCCAAACCGGCACCATAGAAACTGCCTCTGCCGCCCGGGGCATTAGCCGGGAAGCCAGTCCGGGTGTCTTCGGTGAAAGAACCAGCATAGAAATCGGAGAGAAATTGCTCCTCGGCGCGCAAGTCAATGTTAGTGCCTGCGAGACTGTCCTGGATGTCATACTCGATTTCCTTGACCGGTGTGTCCCTCGCAGGAGGTTTCGAAGGCGGGGCCATGGGGCCGGGCGTAGACTGGGGCGGAGGGCCGATAGGAGTCATGACGGCGGTCGCAAACGGCTGCGAAGTGGGGGGAGGCGCCGTGGAGGGAAGACTCAGCGGGGTTGGCGTGGGGGTCTGGACAGGCCGGGTTTCCGGCAGCGAGAGGAGCGGGGCAGGTGAGGGTGCCGCCGACGGGGTGGCCGATGGAGCGGCGGAGGTCGGGTTCGCAGGAGCTTGGACCGGCAGCTGGGTGGGAGGCTGCGCGGGCGACGGCGCGTGGGTGGGAGCCGGAGATTGAGCCGGCGAAGCACCGTTGGTGTAGGACATGTATTGAGACGGAGGAGGTGCGAGGTTGGTATAGGTGGCAGGTGACGCAGTCGGCGCGGGAGTGGAGGACTGCATCTGAGGAGTGGTTGCGTACGGAGTGGCGGCGTACGAAGGCTGGGTGACAGGCGGAGGAGAGGTAGGCGACATGCGCGGCCTCTTGTTGGGAGGCATGGCAAATCCGGGCTGCTGCTGTTGTTGTTGTTGGAGCTGCTGCTGTTGTTGTTGCAGCTGCTGCTGTTGGAGATTCGGAGCAGCCGGAGCATGCTGAGCCTGTGGGAAGGGAGGGCGCTGTTGCATCTGTTGCTGCATTTGTTGCATTTGCTGCATCTGCATTTGCTGCTGCATCTGTTGAATGCTCTGATGATGCGCCTGTGGCGCCTGGGACTGGGGCTGAGCCATGGTTGCTTGTTGAGAGATGTGTGTCAAAGTCGGTGAAGTTTTGGAGGTCGTGTTGTTGAAGTCGCGGGGAGTCGCGAATCTAAACCTTGAGAGGCGGAAACTTGGTGGGGTGTTGCAGGAATGGAAAACCGACGCGATTTCGAGTCGAAGCGAGAGAGTGAAGGAGAGTGGAGAGGGAAAAGGTGTGGAAGCTTTGTGGTCGAAAAATCGAGAGAATGAAGTCGAGATTGGGGTGATGTGGCTTTGTTGTCAGTTTCTCGATTTTTCGTCGCGAGCAGAAACGCGAAGTCGGTTGGTCGGTCGGTGGGTTTCGCAGATTTCTGCTTCGCGCAGTTTCCTGACTTCCTGGTGGATTTCCGACTCTCTTGCTATTTCTCCTCACTCGTCGGACCTGTCGGTCTTAAACGCGGGCTGGCGACCCTGCGATTCCGACCTCGGCTCTGGACCAGCAGTAGCCCATCCAACGAAGTTCCCGTCGCTGGTTTTTGTCGCGCCGTCGACTCGGAGGTGATTTTCGGGTTGGGCGATCGCGCGCGGGGTCGAGGATTCGAGTATTCGATGGGTGGGCGAATGTGGGCGCCGTAGAAATGGGCGCGCGTCGCTGGATCGATTGATGCGGTCGGGTTCAAAACTCGCGAATGCTGCCTCGTTGTTGAGTCTGCCGCGCGAGAATGTGTCACGTGAGAGAAATGGGTCGAGGATGGGTCAAGGATGAAAAAAGGCGAATGAGGAAACGAGAACTGCGCGGCTGAGAAAGTGCGTGGAAGCTGAGAAAGCCGGGAAAGGCTGAGAAGAGAGAAAGTGGGTTGGAAGAGGAAAAGTCCAGGCTTGGCTCTTGGCTGCTTGGCGCGGCTGAAGTGGGTCAGAGCGCAAGCAGAGGAGACCCACTCTCAGGCCCACTTTTCAACGTCAGTCCAAGCTCCATTCAACAACACTTCAGGGAAATGGAATTGGCCGTCGACTTCACACGACAACAATCCAATCAATCTCACCGACGACGCGGAAATTCACAATATCAGCGCCTGCACCTTCACAATTGGGCCCATTGTCGCAGATTGTCGCGGAGCCATTTCATTTCATTTCATTGTCTTTCCATTATCATAATACCCTTTTTCTCTTTTGATTTCTGATCATTGCACGTGCCGAACCTGGTGGCAGCAAGAAGCTGGGCGACTCTCACAGAGACAGCAAACAGGTCACAGAAGTACGGCTTCCAGTCGGTCGGACTTAGGATTGTTTTGGCAAAGATACAGAGGTTCTGCGGCACTCATTCCGTTGCCTTGAGCATCAAGAGTTGCCTGAAGTAAATCAGCACCGAGGCTTGCTCAAACAAGGCCATCAGCTTTCCATATACATCCGTCAGCAGTCATCCTCGGCTTCCCACCGTCATGGCTTCCAAACGGAAGGCCTCAGCCATGGCTTCGGCCGCGCCAGAGGAGCCTGTCGACCCGTCAGATGAGCTGATGTTTTTGTGCCTTGGTGGTGGAAATGAGGTCGGCCGTTCGTGTCACATCATTCAGTACAAGGGCAAGACAGTCATGGTGCGTAGTTCTCGGTTTTATTCCCCTTCTCGCTCGCTGACAGCCTCGTGTTTCCAGCTTGATGCTGGACAACATCCAGCATACGACGGCCTGGCAGCCCTCCCTTTCTTCGATGACTTCGACCTCAGCCAAGTGGATGTGCTTCTCATCAGCCAGTAAGTATCTCCCAGTGAACTCCCCCCCCCCAGCGACCAGTTAGACGGGACATGGCCAGGGCAAGAGGCGGGTTTCTGCATTGCTGGACGCCGAGGTAGCCATGGACAACCTGGACACCCCAGACCGTCCCTCTGTTGGCCTCCTCGCCCCTCTACGGCATGTACATCTCATGCTGCCACATCAACGCATGTGTGTGTATATACCTGTGTACTCAGAGTCCAAATACTACATGAACATTTTGAATCCCATGACCCTCTTCGCTGCTCCCTGTCTCCCCACCGTCTGTCTGCCATGCTGCCACACATCCTCTCCAGCCATCTCCCCCTTCCTTCCATCATCCATCACCTCCCCGATGCCTGTGTTGATACGAACGAACGCGTGCTGACCGTCTAGTTTCCATATCGACCATGCTGCCTCATTACCATACGTCCTGGCCAAGACCAACTTCCGCGGCCGCGTCTTCATGACACATCCGACCAAGGCCATTTACAAATGGCTTATCCAAGACAGCGTTCGCGTCGGCAACACGTCATCCAACCCCACCACCCAGCTCGTCTACACCGAGCAAGACCATCTCAACACTTTCCCCATGATCGAGGCGATCGACTACCACACCACCCACACCATCTCGTCCATCCGCATCACCCCGTATCCTGCCGGCCATGTCCTCGGCGCCGCCATGTTCCTCATCGAGATCGCCGGCCTCAACATTCTCTTTACCGGTGACTATTCACGAGAACAAGACCGTCATCTCGTGTCCGCTGAGGTACCAAAGGGCGTCAAGATCGACGTCCTGATCACCGAATCTACCTACGGCATTGCCTCGCACGTTCCTCGTCTCGAGCGTGAACAGGCCCTCATGAAGTCCGTCACTGGCATCCTCAACCGTGGCGGTCGTGTCCTCATGCCCGTCTTCGCCCTTGGCCGCGCCCAAGAACTGCTCCTCATCCTCGATGAGTACTGGGCCAAGCACAAGGAATACCAAAAGTACCCCATCTACTATGCCAGCAACCTCGCCCGCAAGTGCATGCTCGTCTACCAGACATATGTCGGCGCCATGAACGACAACATCAAGCGCCTCTTCCGCGAGCGCATGGCCGAAGCCGAGGCTTCCGGGGACGCCACCGCTAAGGGCGGAGGTCCTTGGGACTTCAAGTTCATCCGCTCGCTCAAGAATCTGGATCGCTTCGACGACGTTGGCGGTTGCGTCATGCTGGCCAGCCCGGGTATGTTGCAGAATGGTGTCAGCCGCGAGCTGCTTGAGCGCTGGGCTCCGAGCGAGAAGAACGGAGTGATTATTACGGGTTACAGCGTCGAGGGGACCATGGCCAAGCAGCTCATGCAGGAGCCGGATCACATCCAGGCCGTCATGACGAGGCCTTCGGGCGCTGGTCGGCGCGGGCCGGGCGGCGATTCCGACAAGGTTTTGATCCCGCGCCGCTGCACCGTCCAGGAGTTTTCGTTTGCTGCTCACGTCGACGGCACCGAGAATAGGGAGTTTATCGAGGAAGTTGGCGCTCCTGTTGTGGTGCGTATTATCTTGATTCCCTCACCTTGTCGATTTCTTACTGACCACCCTCCCCCCTAGATCCTCGTCCATGGCGAAGTTCACAACATGATGCGCCTCAAGTCCAAGCTCCTCTCACTCAATGCCGGCAAAAAGGACAAGGACAAGATCAAAGTCTACAGCCCGCGCAACTGCGAAGAACTCCGCATCCCGTTCAAGACCGACAAGACCGCCAAGGTGGTGGGCAAGCTGGCGTCCATGCCGCAACCCGTCGCCTCCGAAGACCCATCCGCGCCTCGCGAACCCCAGCTCATTACCGGCGTGCTCGTCCAAAACGACTTCAAGATGTCCCTCATGGCGCCGGAAGACCTTCGGGAGTACGCCGGTTTGACAACGACCACCATCGCCTGCAAGCAGCGGCTCAAGCTGAGTGCTGCGGGGATCGATCTGATCAAGTGGGGTCTGGAGGGGACGTTTGGGAGCGTGGAGGAGTTGCCCGAGGGCGGGGCTCGTCAAAATGTCAAGGACAAGAGCGATGGGGATGGCGACACCAAGATGGAAGATGACGAGGAGCAGGTTGATGAGGAGTTCAAGCGCGACGAGGTTGTCGCCGCGTACCTCGTCATGGGCTGCGTGACGGTGAGGTACCGCTCCAGCGGCGAAGTCGAGCTTGAATGGGAAGGGAACATGCTCAACGACGGCATCGCGGATGCGGTAATGGCCGTGTTGCTCGGGATTGAGAGCAGCCCGGCGGCTGTGAAGCGTACGTTCTTCTTTACCTCCCCTGCTTTGACAGTTTTCATTTCTAACCACTTGATCAATTCTAGGCTCGGCAAGCAAACACTCCCACTCCCACTCCCACGGCACACTCGCCCACCGCCCTTCCAACAACCCCCACGCCAACCTCTCCCCGGCCGACCGTCTCGACCGCCTGATGATGTTCCTCGAAGCGCAGTTCGGCGCGGACAACGTCGAACCCATCGCCGAGCCGAAACTCCCACCGACTCCTCCGCGGATCGAGGCCTCTTCGCCAGAACAGGCCTCGGAATCATCGTCGGCGGGAGAGGAACAACAACTGCAAAAACCAGGAGATGATGACGACAAGGAGAAAGAACGGCAGAAGGAGGCGGAACTGGCCCGCCTCCACCGCCTCGGTGTCCCCGTCCCTGGTATCCGCGTCCGGATCGATGACAAGCTGGATGCTAAAGTCTGGCTTGAGTCGTTGGAGGTGGAGTGTGCGAACAAAGTGTTTGCGGACAGGGTGAGGGCGGTGGTGGAGCGGGCGGTGGAGGTTGCGGCACCGCTTTGGGGTTGATTTCTTTTCTCGTTGTTGTTCTTCTTTCCATTTGTTATGGCACTGGCCACTCCATTGCCATCTCTGTGTTGGGTTTTCTTTTAATCATTGTTGATGATCTTGTCCAGGTCCGCTGATGAGGTTGGGGCGGGTTAATCATACAGTCCTCAGGATGGGCCAAGACGGGTACGAGAATGGAGCAAAATAAGTCAGGGCAAGTTAGAGACGGTCAGGAATGAGTTCTGAGGCGTCAAGCCTCGGAACCTTGGTTCCGCGTTAAAGGGGAGAGGGAACATTGGGAAGAGACAACGAGATGGGTTGCTTTGCTTGCAAGGAGATGGCTTGGTTTCGTTCGTCAATGTCAGGTTTACCACGTACGGTAGTTCCTAGATGTGTAGAATATCAAGGTGCTAGGTTGGATTGAATGAAGTCAACAAAATATAAGTAGTCATGGTGGAAGAGATAGGTAATTCTCCTTGGCTTCATACCCATCTCAACGCCTGTAAGATACCTTGTTCTTCAGACTAGGGGGACACTTGCGTGAGGCATGCGATGGCGCACTCAAAGACCCCTGGAAACAACCACGACTCGTTGGATAACGTAATGTTGTGTCTGACACAAAGCACCGAAGAGGGATGGACGCATATGGGCTCGGAATTTGATCAACCATCTGCACCTAGTTATTCTCATCGACTGTTTGTCAAGTTGGGCGTATAAGTGGTGAAGGGAGGTGCAGGGCTCTAAACCGGGATGGTTTTGGCATAGGCGAGAAATAACGGCCTTCAGTTGAAAAAGGAATTGGTCTTCTTTGGCAACTCCAAGTTTAACTGCGGGAATCACGGTTGCACTGATGGGGGAGGGTGTTTCCGGTCTGCTTTGATCTCGTCTGAAGTGGTTCGTCGTCAACAACCAGGGCCGACGCATAAGCTGGCCCCCAGCACAAACACCCAAAACAAACCTGGACTTGGTAACTTGGCAGCCGACTTTGTCAACACACAAGGCATTCCTCCTTCGTCATCTTGCAACCAACACACAACACGCCAATTTAACCCTTCAACAACTTCAAATTTTGACCGCCGAGAAACACTACTAGTCATCCCATCAAAATATCTTCAGTCATGCCTGAGAAACGCCCCGCCGAGTCGGTGCCTGCAGAGGAAGGGGGTCGCGGATCTAAGCAAACCAAGATTACCAGCTTCCTGCAGCTTACACCAGCCGCGAAACCTGAGCAGAAGAAACTGGAACCGGAGCCGGCTGTTCAAAGCGACCTCAAGGACGACCAGCCGAAGAAACCAGCAGTCGACCATGTCTCGGCCGACGACGGCAACCAGGACACATCTCAGAACACAAATTCTACTCACCTCGATGACGACAAGACTCATGCTGAACTTGACCAGCAAATTACCAACCAACCTCAGCCTGTGGCCACCGACCAGCAGCAAGATGGGGATGAGGTCAAGAATGAAACTCAACATCAACAAGATGACGACACACCCAACCCCAACCCTACCGTTAACACCACCACCAGCACTACCACCGTCCTCCCACTGACAGCAGCACCCAACCCGAACCCCAGCACCACTGCCCGGTCCTCGTCATCGTCGTCCGGCCCCACCTCTTCTCCCCCAACATCTGACAACGACACCACCACATCCACCACCACTTCCGATGATGCCACCACACCCCCCAAAACCAACCCCAAGAAAATGAGCTACCGCATCCGCATCCTCGACCGCGCAGGGGACTTCTTCTCCGCCCCGCGCGGCGCCGTGCTCATCCACGCGTGCAACGCCCTCGGCGTCTGGGGCGGCGGGATCGCGGCCGCTTTTGCGGACCGCTACCCGGAAGCGTACCGCGCGTATCGTGCGCATTGTAGAGCCAGCAAGCCGGTCCTGTTGGCGGGGACGGGGCAGTTGATTCCCCCGCTGGATGGGGCTGTTGGTCGTCAACAGCAACAGCGGTTGGTGCTGGGTTCGGGTTCGGGTTCAAACAGCAGGGGAAAGCAAGGGGGGTTGGAAGGTTGGTTGTTAGGTGCTGGTGGGAAGGGGAAGGGGAAGGAGGAGGTTGCTAGTGGGAAGGGGGTTGAGAAGGATGAGGAGCAGCTGGAGGGAGAGGAGAGCGATGGCGGTGAGACAGGGCCGGGTCATTACGTCGGGTGTCTCTACACCAGTCGGCGGTTCGGACGCGGGGTGGACTCGCCGAGCGAGATTCTGCGACTGACGGTGCCGGCGATGCGGGACTTGCTGCGCCAGATCGCGGAGGAGGGGGTTAAGGTGACAGAAGTGCGCATGTGCAGGATCAATTCGGGCATCTTTAACGTGCCGTGGAGGGAGACCAAGGCGGCGCTCGAGGCAGCTGAGTTTGGCGAGGACGGAAAGGTGCCGGCGTGTGTCAAGGATGGGGTTCTGGAGATTGTGGCGTGGGAGCGGCCTGAGTATTTTTGAAGGGGGGACTAGTCGCAAGGAGATGAGATGGTAGCAGGATTTGAGGGTGATGATGGAGGATGATCAGCAGCGATGGAGAATTATCTTGGTAGAAGACACGGCGGATGCAGCGCAGGCATATTCGGGAACAACAGAACATCGTAGTCAGAACCTGTGAATCAACGCGAGTATTGAGAGAGCATAGTGATGAATAATATCTTGCCCTGTCCCAAGTCCCGAATGTGTCCCAACCGAATGAATCCTGTATGGGATAAGACAAACCGTAGACAACCAACCCAACGCCGTCGCTATGCAACCCAACTGACCCAGAAACACAAGAAATAAAAGAATAATAGACAGCTGTAAAAAGAGCCACAAGTGTCACCACCATCACCCCTTCTTCCCCACCGCATCCAAATCCCCTTCCAAATCATCATCCCCATCCTCCAAATCCTCCTCTCCAATTTGCACCTGCGCCGCCGCCGCCGCAGGTTTCCTCCCTCTTTTTCCACCCGAAGCCCTCTCCTTCTCAGCAAGCTTCTCCTCCTTATCGGCGTCCTTCATGAGCTGGTCCTCAATGTTGAAGCCCTTGCGCGCCGCCTCGATCTCGCGCTTCTTCTCAAACATTTCGTGCACCTTGCCCATGTACCAGGGGTTGCGGCGCATGGCGAACTCGAGGTCCTCGAACTTGACCTTTTGCCGCCCCGCGTGTGAGGCGGCGCGCGCCGCCTCGAAGCTGACGTTTTGGATGAACTCGGTCAGGATCTCGTCGAGCACGCGGACGGTTTCGGGGAGCGGCATGCGGACGTCGCCGTGGCCGTAGAGGAGTTGGGACACTGGGGGGTTCGCGAGAAAAGTTAGCTAGGTTGGGTTCCCTTGAGGGGAGGGAGGGAGTCGTACGCTCCGAGTGGCTAAAGTTCATTTTGCCGACATTTTTGCCGGCTCGCGCTCTAGGCTCCATTTTGATGGGAGGTGTGGTGGTAGGAGGAAAGGAGGAGAATGGAAGATGGGAGTTTGGGAGGTTCTGGGTGACCGCGACGTAGGTGTATTCGACGAAGCGAAGGGTGGTTGGTCGGGACTGAATTTTATTATTGATGGCTGAAGACGCCTGGGGAGCACGAGGCAAGGCGTTGGCGTTGGCGAATTGTGTATGAAATGGGAAAGCTGCTGGTCAAGTCCTCACGCTGTTGACGTGAGGCTCCTATTGTTGTTGTGGTTGAAGGTTGATCAATGTGAAGTCAGAGATGGAGCCTCGCAGCCTGGAGTTGCAGCCGTGGACCCACACGCCTGGAAATGGACCCACAACTGTGAGGTCTTGGCAACTTCGGGGGTGGGTCTTGATCCAGGAACGTCAACGTCAACTCCAACTTCACGGACATCCAAGTTCCTCTCAACGACAGCACTCTCCCAGAAACCACCAGTCTAAAGATTTGCAACAAACCACCGGCATAGAATCTCCTTTTTTGCTACATCGCCGACCAGACAAGAGTTCCCATAAGTCCTACTCACCATGGTTCGTCGTCTTGTCCCTGCTCCATCGCCATCACATGCACCAAACCAGCAGAGCACACAGGACCAGCAATCTAACGCCATGTTATTTTCCAGACCGCCCTCTTCAACTTCACGAGCCTTCTGCTCGTCATTCTGCTTCTCATCTGGTACGGTCGCCAACGATGCGCTCCCTCCCTGGATCATTTCCCGTCCACAACCCGGCCGAACACCGCACTTGCGATCTCTCTCTTTCACATGTCCCGCCATATCGACGGCCAGAAAACAGACAAGAAACAACCCCGCTAACACCACCGTTACGTCTAGCACTTGCACATACCTCCACCAACTCTTCCCCGCCATCCTCGACAGGAACAAGACAGGGTTGGTGTCCCTCCCCGAAATTCAGTCGTGCACGGCCAAACGCTGTTCTCGACGGGTACTCCTGCACGCAATAAGAAAGAATGTATACTGATTTGGAATTTCAACACTTCAACAGAATCACCGGCATCTTTTGGAAATGCGCAAGGATAGGGGAAAGATTGAGCCCCTACATGAGTATCTGTTGCGGTATCATGGCGGTAAGCACCACTCCCCTTCGTGTGTCGCTGGTTATTTGGCTCCGTGTGGTGGATAGACAAGCAAACCAGGGTATCAGGTATGAAAGGGGCTGCTAGCTGACTCTCCTCATTCCAGGTTTCTATTTTCTTTGGCATGTAAAGCGTAGGACGGGTATGAACACCACGAGGGACTTGAATCGAGGCTGAAAAACTCCGTTTCCTCCTAACGGAACGGTTGTAATATGTTTGTCTGTCTGTTCTATGAATGAATGCTTTGGGCGAGATACATGGCGTTAATCGGTTGCCGGCATCGACCGGTGGGAGCAAGCAATCACATATCACTTTTTCATTTCCCCATCATCCCCTCGAGTGCTGAGCAGCAACAAACAAGGCTGTTTGGTGTCCCACCTCCATCCAAGTCTCATCCGAATCCGGCGTCCTGCAGTCCTCGCCTCGGAAGAAGAAAAACAAGAAGCTTTTCAACAAACAAACATCCCAACACTGCATGATGGCATCACCAAACCGAACATCCCAATTCTTCGGATTGCAGCTTCCACAACAGCAAGCGGTGCGCCCCTCGAGACCGACGCGTGACTCATCGCAGTTTTGCTTCGGGAATTTCTTTTGGTGTTGTTGTCTTCTTCTGCCTTGCTGTGAAACCTTAAGGGCCAGAGACCTAGTTGAGCCAGATATTGAGTCAGAGCTTACCACTCGAGAAGACTATGCGACATGTATACAAATCTGTTGCTTATCGGAGGGGTTACTGCAGGTATCCAGCATCACCGATCATCGCCGTCGCCCTGCGGGACGGTGCATGGTATCCTGGGCTGGGGGGATGGATACATATTCGCGAGTTTGATAATGTATTATTACATATAGCACGCACACACAAGACAACGGTCTTTTTCCCACGGCGGCTGTGCAGCGTAACGTCGAATGCGCCCGAAGGATGGCCGCATGGGGACGATATCGAGCACAAACGCACGGGATTTTGAGAAGACGGGGGATGGCGGAGACAGCGGCACGTCACTTCCGCTTGTTGGCGTCGTGGAACACTGAGAGGTATTCCTCGAGGGCGTGTCATGGTCTGGTGGCTTGTGAGGAACCTCGCAAGCCAACGACGCCTCAGAAACTAGATGGACAGCTGGCCTATCTATCCCAACAGCTACTTCCTATACTTCGATCTGGTACAAACGGCAAGAGGACCCTCCACCAACGTCCCGACTGTTGAAGCTGAAGTGAGTAATGCTAGTACTAGGTAGGAAGAAAACAACGACTCCCCTGCCACCTCCCGAACCGCTGAGCAAGCAGACCACCTAACAATCTCCCCGTCAATCTCCCTGTTTGCGACATCGGATTTGGTTCCTCACCGTCACCACAAACCTCTCTACTCTCTACCCGGACATATACCTACGGGGTTACTCCCTGACCCCGCGCGCGGGCTCGAGCGCGGATCCCCTCGGTTGTGATACTACTACTGCTTGCTATCCCTTGTATCACATTCTACGCCCTCCGCCTCGACCTCCGCCTCCGGGACGGATACCCGCAGAGGACAGAGGGCGATTAGGCCGCGGGACAGGGATGGGGCTGGGGGGAAGTCGGGTGCTTGCAGGAGGAGAGAGGAGGAGGGGAATGAGAGATCTCGGCCCGTTATTGATACTCAGATGCTAGTAATACTAATGGCCGATGAGAGGCGAGTTGAGGGGGTGGAGGGAGCCGGTACGAAGGAAGGGGTAGATGAATGAGAATTAGTTTGGTGTTTTAGGATTGCTTCCGTTTGTACATCCTACATATATTGTTACCTCGACTTGGGTATGAGGAGAGGGAGCGTAATTCGAGTACTTCGGGAAAGACCAGGCCGTTTGCCTGTTTACACAATGGCTTGGTTGTGCCGGAGGTGGACTCGATCGGATTCATGGGAGGGGTCGAGGCATACTGAGTCTTGGTTTTGTTGAACCGCGAACAACGGGCGCGTAATAGTTCGAAGAATGCTCGGGGAAATGAAGGTAATAAGGAAGGGTATGGGTCGGGTCTGAGGGATGAAAAATGAAGCAATCGATCGGAAAGGGTATATTAATGGGAGTTATGAGAGAGGTAAAGAAGAGAGAGCACCAAAAGATCGAGGTGTAAGTCACGGATGTCTTTATGAAGAATCAATACCAGAGAAGGATTCTGGGGAGGCGACCATGTAATAAATAACTCGTGATATACATGCGCTTCAACCCTTTCTCTTTACTCTCTCGGGTTCGAGTATACGACATGACGTTCAGAAGCTATCCCCTTGCCGTGAACAAGAGAGAAATAACCTTCACAGATGGAGGATTTGCTTGAGAAGATGAGCTGACCAGCGAAACTTTGTGTTATAATCAAGGACCAGAGGCTGCCTACCCGATGATGGACAAGACAACTCGCATCATCACCTCTCCCTCTCAACTACACCTGATACCCATAGGGGTCTGAGACTCAACAAGGCCCCATATCATCCCATGACGGTATAGTCATTAAAATTCGTATAACCAATTCCCCAGCCGTCCTTGAATGGCATAGTGCAGCTGCTGGATAACCCTTCTCTCATGCACAGAGCTGCCATCACTTATCATCTGATTTTATTTGTTATGCCACGCGATCGTCGACATTGTCCGCTTGGCAAGAGAACAAAAGTACTCGTCTCCAGGGACCTGATCCCGCTCGAATTTACCAGAGTCCCATCTATATCCAAGGTACCTAGGTGAGGTACCAGCACTCAGGAACCCGAATTATATTATCCAACCCAGCCTCTCAGGATCATGGGATTGGAATTTATGGTAATGTCCTGTTGTTTTCTGTCCCCAAGCCTAGCATGATAGAGGGTATCTACGTCTACGTCTTGACGCCAGATAGGAGGAGGTTTCGAACAACATCTTGATCACCACGAACCCGGACAATACTGGTTGACTGCCTGTGATGTCAGTATACATCTAGCCTTGGACTGGTAGTAGGCCGGCCCAGGTAGCGCGTATAGGTAATCTCTTGATCATCCAGCCTGCATGCATCCAGCATCTTCTACGCTCGACGCCTCCATCGTATCTACACACATACGTACATACAACCTATCATCTGACCAAGCTCACGGCTGCCTCAACA
This sequence comes from Mycothermus thermophilus, assembly GCF_041956435.1. Taxonomy (NCBI): domain Eukaryota; kingdom Fungi; phylum Ascomycota; class Sordariomycetes; order Sordariales; family Chaetomiaceae; genus Mycothermus; species Mycothermus thermophilus. The sequence continues at coordinate 454,464 of NW_027191432.1, read as the reverse complement.
GCATAAATTATCCTGCAGCCGATGCTTTTACTCCCGACTAGCCCGCACGTATTCACTGTGTCGTCCTCCGTATAGCGAGGCATGACGTCGTCAAGATGTCCCGCGTGATCGGGCTGCCTCGGGTGGCTTTGCCAAAGTGCAGAAAGGGTACGTACTGCAGTGGTATGTATGCAAGCCCCATCCGCACGCAGCTGCAGGTGCATTGCGCAGTTCAGGTCCCCCGATCCCGCGAATGGTCGGGCCAGTCGGTCGGTCCGTGGCGTCAACGGCAGCGGCCGATGGCGAGGCTGTCCGATTCAACTCCTCGGTCCGGATACAGGACTTCAACTCCAAGACTTGATGCCCGGACTACGTAGCAAAACATAGTATCGTGAAGCGGGAGGAGCTCAAGTCCGCCTGCAGGCTAGGCTTCCGTCCTGTTGTACATACCTACTGTGTATGCAAGTCTAGGGGGCTGGTTTGGTTTGGGAGCTGCAACTTGAACAGACGTTCGACAATGGCCAGTCGATGGGGGGTGGCGAGGCATTGAGCGCGCTGCTGCATGGCAGTGGGGGAGGTTTATGCCGCTGTCGACGTTGTCAACCTCCCACCGCCAGTTCTGTGGCGGTTGTTTGTATTGACGGCGGATCGAGAGAACTAACCCCTTGAACTGGACCGCAATGGTTGGTTATCCGCGCTCGGGAGCATCTTGGGAACTAAGCAACTTTGTTCAGGAACAGGCATGCGGATTCCTCTGAATGGTACTCCGGCTTGATGCCGTCTTCGGGTCATACCCATTGCATGCATGCAGCTTGCTGGGCACTGCTACCTCTGAAGGACGCACTGACCAAACAAACGTCTGGAGTTGAGTGGCCTGGTTTACGGAGTCATGGGGACAAGACAGATCTCATCAAGCTGGGGCTTGGACCCCGGATCGGAGGTTAATGAGGGGAGGTTGGCGGCTATTCTTGGATACAAGATCCTTGAGATTAGCCGTTGCGCTCTGCGTGATGTGCCGTGGGCAGTGCCGGCCGGACAGGCCGAGATGGAGAGACCTAGCGGGGTGAACTTCGGCTAGAGAATACCGTTGGAAGCTTTTGAAACGCACCGGGGTGGGACAGGCGCCAGTTGAGGATGGAGAGGATGAGATGAAACACGCTCCTAGCGGGGGGCTCACCGTTGCCCCGCTGATTGCTCGTCGGTGTAAGAAGCCGAAGAACCTCCTAGCGCTTGCACCGTAGCGCTGGTGGACATTTCGAAGCTCTTCCTCACCGAGGTCGGACACCGATGACGTTACATTGTTCAAGCACAAAGAATTCCTAAGGCCAGAGTGTGATGTTGGTCGATCGGGCGAGTTTCATGCAACACGACAGGTCTTGGTGCCTCCGCTGCAACAGCCAGGGCACCGCACCCTCCAACCAAGTCGCCAACATCTTTGCTGCGAGTAGTTTGTACCAAGTGGCAAGCCGGGGTTAAATGTTCCTCCTACGTTAAAACCGCTTGCGTTGGGAGGCCAGCGGATGATCTGGAGGAGGCGAGTTTGAGCGGTGAGGCCCATTCGCACGTTTCATAGTGAGTGGTTAAAAAAGTGGCGGCAAGATGCTGCAGCTTGAGGCGAACAGCTAAAACAGAGAGGGACTGGAAGCGCGCAAACGCATGAAAGACGGAGCAGGAACATCAGGGGGACCGACGCCGACAAGCAAGACGGCGGCGCAACCGTGCGGTGACAAGCGAGTTGAGTCTTGCCAATGAAGGCCAGGTCTTGCAGCAAAAATGGGTGCATTGCGTAGCGCGCTTGTTTTGTTGTTATTGTCGGCCAGCTTCTGCTTCCGGAGCAGCGATCATCAGTTCACGAGGTCCAGGACGTCGCAGCGCTAGTTGGCGCTCAGGCTAGCTTGGTGGCAGCTCCGAGAACGTTAACGACGTATCCCAGCGGCGATCAATCCCTAGCCGGCCTTGCGAAGAAGGCGTTTTGCGTTCGGACATTTTTCTCCTTCGCTGTTGGGTGTGTTTCCGAGTGATGAGTGTGACAAATCCACGATCGCTCGGCCCGCAACTCGCCGTGGCCACAAGGCCGTCTCAGAAGAAAGCGATTTTCGCGCTCCATGACTCGCTGGGTGGACGTGCGCTTGTTTGTGTGACAGGGCATTGGAAACTTGGCTGCGGGATCAGGTCTGTTGTGCGACGTGAGGTTTGAGCCAATGGAAAATCATCGGGGATCCCTTTCCTGCCCTACTTTTCGTACGTCGATGATGTCAGAGCTGTCGATGTCAGAGAGGCTGAAGCCAGAGAGTTGTCGGAGGCTGTGGAGGTAGGTTGCCGCACGGTGGGACCCGGCCGCTTCGGCACGCGCTCCGAGGTCCTGACCCCGATGATGGAGGGCCGGATGGCCGGACTCCGAAGTCATTGGCCGTTTCTATGCTGTTGTTCTGTTGGCATGGAAGACTGTAGAAAACGACTAGAACAGGTTGTGATGCATCCAATTCGCTGCGCCCGATGTCATTGCGAGATGCTGTTGGCTGTCATCGAAGCATGCATCCTGACAAAGCACACAGCTCAATGAAGAGGAAGACTTCGAATAGGCCACTCAGATACGATTGGAAGTACACACGACAGAGGTACAGTAAGGAGTACAGAGTAAGAGTTGAGTAATCGGGCGCCACCGCTGTCGGAGTCACTTCTTGCGAGAGCTCAGTACTGGGCTCGCTGTGAGAAAAATGGTGTGAAGGCGACGAGATGGCAAAGTGCATGCAGCCTGTGTGATAAACGAACGGTTTTGCTGAGTCGCGCGTCGACGCAGATGGTTTCCAAATTGGGCAATCATTTCTCCTCCGCCCTTAGGTTGCCTCTGCGGTGTCATTACAGTCCTAACCCTGACTTCAACGCAGCACAAGCTTTCACTTTGTTTTCGACCTTGGAAAGGTTTCATCGCCCAAACGGACTTGATCAGAGATAAGACAACGGACGGGCGCCCGGGTGGTAACAGAACGGACAAGCCTGCACAGCAGCTAACACAGCCATTGCAACATTGCAATTGCTTCAACCTCGTGTTCCCCCAAGCTCACATGACACCCCGAGCATGAGAAAGCAATCTCACCTGGCGCGGGAGGAACGCACCACTTCCCGCGCTGTCTGGGATGGCATTCTTGTGCCTCCCGTCTCTTTCGCTGTGGAGAGCTCAGGGTCATCACCATCCATGTCGTCGTCGATTCATTGCCTCCCCACCCCCGCCACCGCCTACACCCCGTCCCGTCCGTGCCTGCCGCCCCGTGCGTGCGGATGAGCTTCCGTTGTGTTCTTTTTTATCTCCCTGTCTCCAGGCGGCACCCGAGGGATTGGGTTGAGCAAGGCCTTGCACCCAGCCATGGCTCATGGTTGGTGGTTTGGGGCTCCAGAAAGTGAAAACCCCAAATCTCGCGAGCTTGGCGAGGCCCGCAGGCCACATGGCCTCCTGGTCTTGGGGATCTGGTTCCGGGTGTTTGGTGCACACACCATCAAATTTCGGACCAGTTCCGGGTGCACGGGGTCCCAGTGCCGGCCGGGGGAGAGTGGGGTGGCCTGGGGAGAGAACCTGATGGTTAACCTCCTCCAGTCGGGTCTCTCCTTTTGGGGTCAGGGAAGGTTGTCATCACAATCTCGCTCTGGGCTTTGATGGAACGTGGAAGAAGAAACTGTGTGCAAATCTTCACATTGCACGCACCGGTTGAGGATGGAAGATTATACAACACAACGTGACACAGACGTTAACGCGGATGCAATGGAAAGAACTGGAGTCTCATCGTTTTGCCACGGCTCCAATAATACGACTCGGGAGTCATGACTCTTCTCTGCCGAGGGAAATTTTATTTTACACTACAACTTCAGCCACGGGCGTGGCGTGGCGGCAGTTGATTGCCAAATGCAAAGCGGGATGGGGTCCGAGCTCTGAAAAAGACCTTTTTCGCTCGGGAGGCGTAAGCCATCAAACACAAGTCAACTTCTCAACAAACCTGGGGGAGAACAACCTTGAGCAGCAGACTTTTGTGCCTGTATCAACCCGCTCTATGGAAGCTCACGGACATGGCCGTCCAACACATCCGCATTTGCCGCTACATCGCGCCAAACGTCGCTTTTTTAACCAGAGCGGACACGCGGTGGAGGGTGGAGAGCACAGACTCTCCCGCGATCTGCCGTGTCCCACATAGAGCAGGGAAAACCTGTCTTGTCTTGCTCTCAACAAGTTGAACTAACATCCGTTGGTCGCCGATATTGTGTGGGAACAATTGACAAGAAAAAGACTTTTCACTTCTGCTGGGTGACTCGCAGTGGAAGTGATGTGAACACCACCACACAAGTAAAATCGAAAAGTACTTTGTTAGTATCTGCATGATCCAGCCACCCGGAACGTGATCCCAAACCCAATGGGGAAGTCATTTTCAGGCCCAGAATGGATGGCATGCGGCCCATCGGGCGATCCGTGGCTAGCGTCATTGTCCCTGGGCTTCCCGAGCCGTTCCCTTTCGTTCCTGAGCGGCCGCCCCGCGCAGAGGTCTTGGTACCTGACTACCCGTCTTTCTGCGGGACGGACGAGGAATTCCAGGTTGCTATCATCCATCCAGTTGTCAGGTTTGTGCGACTGGAATCCATGGCATTGATCATGGGAGTCAATGATGGTGATGTCAGAAACCCGAGGGAAACAACCACATTCCCAGTCTCGGCAGGATGACGTTACCAACAATATAATTGCAAGGTTGCGTCCCGAAATCCAGGCACGGCAGCGAGCAGCAAGGAACGGAGTCAGCCATCCATCACCATCCGAGGCTGCCCTGGCGCTTGAACGAAAAAGGTAGCTTGACGCCACGCTTGCTGCACGTCGCGCAGCTGCCTTCATCTTGGTTTTTGAGCGCAACCTTTTTCACTCCTTGCTGGACACGGGCGCGGCGAGAATGTTCCGTAGCAGTATTGTACACCACCATCGCGTTGGGCATCTGTTGCTTTTTGTAGGTCCGAACTCGGGCCCCCCTTTTGTGGCCAACGCATTCTCAAAGGAGGGTGTTGTGTAACGATGACGGCGGCGGATGTGGTGTTCCAGACCATCAGGTACCTAGTGTACATACGAGCCGCGCGGTCCTCTGAGAGTGCTTGGGCGTGTGAAAGTCAATGCCATTCACGGAAAGAAAACTGATGTCATCAGTCCCGGGTTTATCGCTCTCCGTTTTTGGACTCATGGGAATCAAGTACTAGGTCAGTAAATATCGACGGAGCCAAGTCCGAGCTTTGATATCGATGTTCAGAACACTGGCCGATCGCATTTTCCATCCTTTCATGCTAGGAGGGGATCGGTCAGCAAGAGAGGCAAGTCTGAAGCATCTTGCAATTCTTTGTTCTCCCCTGCATCAGAATCGAAACCGCGCATTCACAGCAACGCCCAACGGGTCATTCCTCCTCCCGTTCTGGATTAAGTATTCTATACATTCAGGATTCCTCCCTACAATGTCGGCGTTAGTCTTGTCCTACCCATAGAGGTGTAGAAATGGCATCGCGAGCAAGAAGCCTGGCCTAGGCGAAGGGGTATAAAGGGATCGATCGGGTTTCGGCGTCCCCTCCACAGATTTAAAGCTGGGCGTCGATCAACTCGATCCATTGCCCCATCTGAGCGTGCTCCAGATGAAGCATCCCACTTTTGCATGCCCGAGATGGTCTGTTGTCAGGTGGGTTTGGGTACGAGTTTCAAAACACTGGGGCCCGGGAGGTGCGCCGGCATGCCTTGCAGCTGCGGCCTGATTCCAAGCTTGACTCTGACGGTGCGTCTCGGAGTTTCCATCCCAAGGAGGCAAAGGTGGGAGAGAGAGAAAATGAGGCATGTAATGAATCAGTGACGCATTGTAACCACCACTACCATGGGTGGGCAGCGGTGCTTAGCCGGCTTCGGAGCAGCAGTGCTGTGTGAGTAAGCTAAATGAACGATCGTAAGACGACCGGCCGTCAGCCCACATCCGACGTTGAGTCGAATGAGGAATGCGGCAGCCCGACCAAACCACCACAGTCGGGCCAGATTGCCGTGAGCGTATTTACTTACAGACTTCCACGGGGGCGGGTGAGATGTGGATAGGCGATGGTTTATATGCCGGCTGGGCCTCGGTGTCCGGTCAGCTTCGCCGAAAGGGGCCGCGGTGAAGGCGTCCGTCCCGTAGCGCAATGAACGATGAATGCCCTGTGCTGATCATCCTTTCGCGTTCGTTCAGCTGACTACCCTGCTGGAATCCTTTGCTCAACTACGCACGCACCCCTCCAAACCGCGGTGGTATCACTACTGCCGGTGTTAATCAGCGGTACCAGTCTGGGGTGAGTCCAGGTTCGTTGCGACCGTGCGACGTGCCGATGGTCGTGTAATGGACGGTATGAACCGTCAGGTACATCTCGTCCAACACTTGGGAATGAAAACCACCTTCTCCATACTTACTGCTACTAGACACATGACATGTGTGTCTCGTTTCATTTGTTCGAGAGCGTCCATGCGCGGAGGCGAATGGCGATGTTCGGAGCTCCTCGGGCTGGCGGCGGAGGAGGCGGCGGCGAACGTGGATGCTCCTGCTGTTGTCCCCGATGAATGAACGGCGGATCGATGGAGCTAAGACTCCGTCTCGTGGCGGAGACCAACATTTCTAATGTCAGGATACCCAACCTACCTATCCATCCACCTTCACCGTCAACCCAAAGAAGCACCTCAACGGTCGTCAAGATGGCGGCGGAGATAACTCGCTGTTGACATGAGCGAAAGAGCAGACCAATCCGTCAGCCGGGTCTGCAGAGCGTGATCGAGAGTGAATCGCCCATCAGGCCGCTAGAGTCTGCCCGAGGATCAGGGCTGTGGGATCTCGATGCACTTCCTAGTTGAAGGGTTGGCTGGTGATGTTTTAGGGTGTTGTTGATATGCTTCGTGGCTCGCTGCTCTTTGTTGAAGGCGGACCCAGCAGGATATGTATGTAGAAGCAGAAGCAAGGTGTGTTGGCAATCTGAAAAGTCTCGATGCCCAAAACAAACAATGCAAGCATGTGGAATCCACGTCTTATCTTCGATTCATCAGTCCTGGTACAGAGTACCATCTTATTCACTCATCCCATGTTGAGGTTCTTGTTGCTGGCTGTACTGTAGGAGGGAATCTCAGGCGGCTTCCTCACTGCAGCTCAACGAAACAGGCAAGCGGTCCATCACACGGGCTCTGAACAGAAGAAAATTGGCTACATGCCGACCCAACCTGGAACGGAAAGCTCGATGGGACTTGGCGCAGGCGAAGAAGGCCATGTACCCAGGCAGACCCACATTTCTTTCATCATGCCATGCCTGGCTCCCTGCCTACCAGATGGCGGATGGCGGATGGTGCTGCAGCTGGGATGGATGGAAAGCGGCAAGAGCGAGACCAGCCCACATCATCCGCGCTGCGGTGGCGTCGGGCAGCCCCTGGACAGCCTCCCCTGTGCCCTGACTTCAGGTTGCGTCCGGGTTGTTCCTGAGCAGAGAAATAAAACTCAAACTCCCCCTGCTCAACAGAGAAACCGCTCGTTCGTTTGTTTCTTCTCCTTGCTTGCTCCCGTCTTTCCTCTCTCCCTCGCTGCAGTCTTGTCTATCGTCACTCTTTCCGTCACCAAACCCGGACTTGTGTTTGCCCTTGACCATCCTTGTCTGTCTGTGAATGGCCGCACTCGACGCTTGAGGTAACCGAATCCGATAAATACACCCTTCACAACAAAACCGTTGTCTTCCATTCTTCCTCGACTCAACCCGACTCGATTGGCTTTCCCCGGTCCTCTGCCTTAGTGTACATAGTCGACCCAGATCACACCGCTGGCCATCTGTGCCTCATTAGTCAACTCCCTCTCACCAACGCACTTCGGCCAGCACGGAATCAGCCACAATAAAGCACTGCAGGTGAGTCGCCGTTGAGTTAGTCCTGCATGGTAACCCTCATATGGACTCTGTTCTCTCCGTCTCCCTCCCTCGACTCTCACATTACCTCTCCCTTTCGGCTTCGTGCTTCATGCATGCTGCCGTCCGTCACGAGACTTATCGTCTCCCGACCTTTGTTTGCCCCCTTCCCCCTGTGTACCTCTGCTATTTCATCCCCCTTCCCGGGACGTGTCCAACTCGTTTGAGCTTCTCACATTCGATACTGACTGGCAACACTCTCTAGCTCGCTTCTTACCACTAGACTTGACATCTCATCTTTCTTTTGTCTGCCGGTTCCGTGGATTCGATCCACGGCCCTATTTCTGGTGACCTGATTAGGATATCGGCTGCCGTCATTCACAATGGCCGACCAGGGTGCCGGCGGGGGGATTGGGAGCCACATTCCCGCTCACAAGAGACAGGACTCTGGGGAAAAGCCCATGCCCACAGAGACAGCCCCAGAGAAGCGCCCTCAAACCGCCGAGTCAACACCTAATGCCGATATTCAACCCCAAGACCTGCCCCGGGGCTCATGTAGTCCCTCTTCTCAACGTGGTGCTCGGCCCGTTGCACCCTCTCCAAGCATATCCCGAAACCCCTCGACTTCCCCAACCCCAGGGCCACAAGAGTACTCTTGTGGCCCAGATCACCGGCCGCCACAGACCATCACGCCACAGATCAGGTTATCCAACGCCCCATTAGAACCTCCCGTGACCCGGGCAACCCTTAGCGAGCTCGATGTCCAGAAGATCGTCCACAACCCCAAGCTCCGTCATGACATCAACTTCGACCCTGATCTTCACTTCCGCCCGAACCTGGATGGCGAAAAGGGCCGGAGGAAACAGGAGAAGGCGAACCAGTTCTGGAATGCGCTGTATGAGCAGCTGATCTTGTTCGTGGTGGACAGGGAGGCATTCGAGGCGAGGTATTCCCGCGATAACTGGTGCCTGCCCGTATTGTTACGGGCCGCTCGGGAGATTATCGAGACCTTGGTCCCGCAGCGCGATCGCGATTTGCTCAACGATGGCTTGAACGTCGACTTGCTCATGCAGCAATTCTATCGCGGCGTTGCTGACCTGGAGAAGGTGGCCGCATGGCTTGCGAGCCTGCTCAAGCTTCACTGCGCCCCGATGCGCGACGAGTGGGTGGACGAGATGTGCAACGAGTTGAGCAATGGGAACCGCAACAACGATGTGGCAGAGATCGTCAAGGGCCTGCGGAGTCTTCTCAACGTCCTCGAAGCCATGAAGCTCGATGTGGCCAACCATCAGATCCGCTGTCTGCGCCCAGCCCTCATCGAGGACACTATCCATTTCGAACAGCGCTTCTTCCTCAAGAAGATCGAATCCGGAAAGGTCAGCATCCGCCCAGCTCTGGCTTGGTACCAAAACGCCCGCGAGATCGTCCATCGGATGTACGGCGGCGCGTCCTCCCCCCACGCTCATGCCTTCGGCGATATGACCGTCTTCTTCGAGGGCCTTGTCCACACGCTTCTCCCATCTACTGCGCCCAAGACCATTCCGCCCACTTTCATCTTCGACGAGGACCGCATCCTGAAGCTCCGCTCCGACCTGCACGACAGCATCTGTCTCGAGATCTGCATGCGCAAGTTTGAGGAATACGAGCGTCTGTCGAGGGTGTCCCCGTTCTTGTCCCGCCCTCCGTCCTTCCTCGGCGACGACAATCGCAGCAACCGGTCATCAGGTCTGCTCAACTTCATGGCTGCCGGCTCGCGTCCCTCGAGTTTCGCCTTGAGTGACCACGGCTCCAACGCGTCATCGCCTCGCAGTTCCGGCTTGTTCTTTGTGCAGCCCGACGTCACCTCCGAGCCTCGGATGACCGCCTCCGAGGTGTACAACTCTCTCCGGGATCTCCTTCAAACCGCCCCTCACGCTAGCAACCCATCAGAGCGGTGGCGGAACCTCGCAGGTTCCATGGCGCTGGAGATTTTGCGTTGTGCTAAGGCGCCCCTGTCAGTCCTGTCCGAATTCGAGCCCAAGCTCACGGAATGCTTGACGGATGTGACCAGCGACGTGTTCCGCCAGGTCGAACGCGATTTCCACCGCCGTTTGCTCGCCGAACTCGCCAAGCGTGTCAGCGCCTTCAAGCACATGTCGTGCGTCGCCCTTTATTCGCAGGCCACGGGTGGTCGCGTGTGCGGTCACGGCCGCCGCCCCGACCAAGCACGCTTCACTCTGGGCGACCAGCCCCGCGAGCCTCGGGATGATGCCGGCATCGAGGACATGGCCACGCGCCTTGCGCATCTCGGAATTCTTCACTGGCGCGTCTGGGCGCCCATCGTCTATGAGAACGCCGTGGAAGCCGAGGTTCACGCAGCTCCTCATGACACCATGATGATCTGAAGAGGAAGGAACCCTGTGACGCGGGTGCTACGTTTTCCCACAATGCCTTTCTGCTTCTCCAACTTGTCAGCCAGCCATCGACGACGGCTACGACATGGCATTTGCGATCCGTTCATTACGACATTTTAATCATGGGTCCGGTGACGCTCGGGAACTGGGTTTCCTGCGTCGGCGAGGTCTCGATTCCTTTTGTCTCCAACATCATCTCTCTCCTACAAATGTTTCGGGCGGATTCTCTCTCATCGTCATCAATACCCCATACCCTTTTTGTCGGACTTCTCATCTATCCCCCGTTTTAATATGCATCTTTCCTGTGGTTCATTTTCTGGTCTGTTTATCGCTTTTTGTTTCAGGCGCCCCGGTTTTGTTTTTACTCATCGGGTTGGGACCACAGATAGACGGAGTTGTTGGCATCGGTTTTTCATATCAGCATATTTACACTCAAGGCGTTCGTTGTATTTCCATTTCTGTGGCATCCATCCGGACGGAGGAGAGGATGGCAATGAGGAAAAACGGATATTGTGGGTAGACAGAACCAGGTTGAGAAAGTGGATGAAGAAGAAGGGGAGGCAAGAACCATACGTTTTTGAAGAGTGCTGTGAAGGGAGCAGCCTGAGTTTTGTGTGCCCCGGTCTTAAACGATTGGGAGATGTATGGACGGCGCGGGTTGGGATTAAAGAATCAATGGTTTACTTATAGAAGGAGATCAAGAACATAAGAGGCCAGGCTCGCGCTACCTTGCCGACGTTGAATTACCTGCATTGTCCTATATCTTATTATGTGATCTGTCTTGATGACTCTGCATTGACTGGTCTGTGGGATACATACGGAGAATTGGGATATCATGTCAGGTGAGTTATAACCGTGACTTTGCGTACTTATACTTATGTGATGGATGCTCATATTATTGTAGTGCGTGTTTGATAGCAGGCCAGCGAGAGCCCGCGTTCACCTCGGGCTGGGCCAAGTTGGAGGTGAAATATCCTGAACTTAGGCCTTGTTGACTCTGGACTTTGCTTACCCCTGAGTTTTGTAAACACTCAGCCCAAGCCTACCAAAAACTATCATGATGATTTCTTGAACAAGCCCAGCGCAGAATAACACTTGTCAAGGATAGCGAAACTCAATACATGAAGCATGTCTTCCTGCATCATCAGCTTCATGTCGAGGATTGCTGCAACTTCCATGGGATCAAAGGCACGAAGACACCAGGCAAGTGAAAAACACGGTCGGGGTTCATGGAGCAACTCTACACTGCATGTAAATCTATGACCAAGACCCAGTTCATGATATGTGAGCACTTCAAGACGGAGGTTGCCGGCCCGAGTGGGAAAGATAAGAGTTTTTGTTTATTCTGTTTTCGGTCTCTGGTCCATAGAGCTCGCTCCAGCATGCTGGTGTTCAATTCCATTGTTGACTGTCGGAGAAAGCCGCCTGGTGCAATAGCTTTGTTGGACTGATGGTTCAGCTTTACTCTCTCAACCTCTCTAACTTCTTCATTTTTCTCATGTGAACGCAGATATCTCAACACCGAGGTAACTTCCCAACATCTTCGGAACCTGGGTCGGTTTCTTCTGGTCTGTCTTTGGTCTTCATCACTGATTTCAATATCACTCGGCACTAGCCACAACAGCTTCTCACCCTTTTAGCTGAGGAGCTCAACGAACAGGCGATGATGGAACGCTCGACCCCCGCCAACCCAGCCCAAGAGGACCAAAGTCTGGAACAGAGATACGTGTTTGGCACTGTTAGCACGATGCCGTGGGCTCCTCTGGACCCGGATACTGCCGCTTACGAGTTCATCCATCGACGACTCACCATCCTCGAAGTGGCGCAAGACGCGAGCGCCATTGGTCGGTTTATTCATGACAAGTTGATGTGGTCGTGGGACACGGGACTCCGAAACTCCAGGAACTGGCGTGCGGTGATGCGCTGCATTCTCGCCTCCATGGATTTGGAAATCCGCGATCTCCTACCGTCCCCCCTCGACATCGACTGCATGAGCTCCTTCCAGCGCGAATGCCATGACCGTGCCGACGACATCCACCGAGCAGCTTTGAAACACTTCCCCGAGCTCGATAACAAGAAGGATGCCGGATCCTCCAGTGGTGGCAAAGAAACCATCTGCTCCCAGAGTAGCGACCCCTCCACAGCCCAGAACTCCAACAGCCCTCACGACGACAACAACAACAACAACAACAACAACAACAACAACAACAACAACAACAACAACAACAACAACAACAACAACAACAACAACAACAACAACAACAACAACAACAACAACAACAACAACAACAACAACAACAACAACAACAACAACAA